>NW_010102855.1:32360-84281 GCF_000699245.1 Pterocles gutturalis
ACTCTTGAGGGAAAACTGGCTGACAGGGGTGAGCAATTGTAGCTGGCTCTTATTTACTCACCTCTACTCTTTCTTCTAGGTTTCACAAATGGAGGATTAAAAGATGAGGCTGATCCATTATTTATTTTGATAAAGTAAGAACAAAACCCATACAACTTCTCAGGTCCGACAGAACTCATAAAACCAAGAAAGTTTGGAAAAAGTTCTGGCAAGGGAAAAATTGAACTTGCAAATTTATACAGAAGAAACAATGAAAAGGAAAAATATCTAACAATAGCTAGAACAATGACCAAAAGAGACACATTAGAAGATAAAATTATTAAGCAGCCAACAGAAAAAGTTGAATTGTTACAATTTTTTTTTTTCTACAATTACATTTGTTGTATAAACTCTCTTATATAGGTATTTTAATTTATGGTGTTTTACTTACTAGTTATTTACTGGTCTTCTAGAAAATAATGACTTGAAACTTCAGTCCAACAATCTGTTTTTATAAGATAACATTTTTTTCCATTAGCTTCAATTGTGAAATTAAGTATAAAAAAACCCCACATTAAAACTTTTCCTTCCCCTTTATTAGAAACATTAATTAAATTCTGTCATTGTTCATTGCTCTAAGTACTGCTGTTCATCTATAGTCAATTCTATTAAATATTGGTGCTTTATGCCAATAAAATCTAAATTATGATAGAATAATTTTAAGAGGATATAATGCATACATAAGGGTCTATGGGCAAAATATTATTAATGTGTTAATAACTAAGCAACTTCACTAAAAAAGCACACATTGAAAGTGAAAAATAAAGCCACTACAAATACCAAATAATTTTATTTCTAATGTCAGCGTTTTTCACTTATTCAGTTATTCATTCCCTCAAGACATGCAAGAAGTGCAAAAGTATCTGTACAATAACACTATTATATGCCTGATAGTTTTAATCATATGTTGTGTTTGAGATAACCCATGCAGTATACGTAATCTCTTCTTAAATAAATATAAAATTAAAAATAACTTTTCCTATTGTATAATCCAGTCAGTCATATTTAACCTTGAAAAAATAGCTTCTTATTAAAGCTTATAAAATATTTATGCCAAATTTCAAAAAAAGTATTTATCCCAAGTTTCAAGATTCTCTCCTTACAACATATTAGAAATTTGAGTAAGGAAGGGTGGTGGAACAATCATAGAATCGTGGAATCATAAAGGTTGGAAGAGACCTCAGGAATCATCAAGTCCAACCGTCAACCCACACCACCTAACTCACTAAACTATGTTCCTAAGCACCACATCTACATGTTTCTCGAACCCCTCCAGGGATGGTGACTCCACCACTTCCCTGCATGGAGCTCAGCAGGGGCTGACACTCTTTCAGTGAAGAATTTTTTTCTAATATCCAGCCTAAACCTCCCCTGGCACAACTTGAGGCCATTTCCTCTTGTCCTATCACTTGTTACTTTAGAGAAGAGGCCAGCGCCCACCTCACTGCAACCTCCTCTCAGGTAGTTGTAGAGTGATGAGGTCTCCTCTCAGCCTCCTCTTCTCTAGACTAAACAACCCCAGCTCCCTCAGCTGCTCCTCGTAAGACCTGTGCTCCAAACCCTTCACCAGCTTTGTTGCCCTTCTCTGGACCTGCTCCAGCACCTCAATGTCCTTCTTGTCTTGTTTAAGAGTATCAAACATTTCCAAGTCATTAAATGAAAGTAATGAATCAACACATGTTCTGGCACTGCTCATTAATACATCACTGAAGCTGAGATTTATCTTTACATTGTAAGACCTAGAATAGAAATATCCTTCATAATTAATTAATTGAAAGATATATGATGTTGGATAGCCAATCTGCAAGTAACCGTTATTCTCAACAAAGTATTTTTTAATTGGGTCAGAAAACAAAACTAAATCTGTTGGCCAAGGTGTCCTATTTTTCCCTGTAACCACAATGGATTTACTCTCTTTCTTTGGCATGTAGTTTCAATTAATTGTTTTAAAGACATGGTTGGTTAATATTGCTTCTATCTCTACGCATATTTATGCACTGAAAAAAAATGAGGTGGTAGAACAGAAGAGAGGCTACCTAAACTCCCTGACAGTCTGGACCATGCCCATAGAAGACTCTCCTAGCACAGAGTGAGGGTCATCCTGGTGTCTTTTCAAAAAGTGTTCAGCATTTTCTAGCTCTTAGAAATTAAAAATACAGGCTGCTGGCAGGAAGCTCAAAATGTACAAAATTCTAGGTAAGGAGTTCAGCTTAATGATGTTAATTTTCTCCCTCCAAAAGGAAGCAATCGCCACTGATTGGCATTATCTGCTAGCTAGGGAAGGTGCGTTCCAAACACCTTTACACTGCATTTCAAGATTTTTTCTTATTTTTATCCCAAGAATTTAATTGACTTTGACTACTTATGAAAATCCCATTGGAAGAAATCTTTTACAAAGAGAGACATTTCAAGTAGATTTATCATTTCCCAGTTAATTCTATAGCTCAAATGTGAAATGAAATTTTGCACTACACCAGAAAGAAGTGATGTCAGATCTCGTTGTAAACAAGAAACATTCAAATGGCTTCCTCAAAGATGTGGAGCCTTTTTGTAGAATTTTAAACTGGGGTCATGCAACAGGTCAAAACCTAATCTTGGGGCACTCATTATCATTCATTTTCAATTCTTTTTGCCAAGACTCTGCTATATGTTCCTGAAAGGTGGCAAGGCTCAGAGATACCACTGTTCCATTACAGGAATCCATAAAAGGCTTCAGAAAATTTGGTTTCGGTATATAAGCAGAGTGTCTGGTTGATTATATATGCTTGTTTCTAGTATCACCAACAGAAGGGAGTTTGGTTCTACAGTTATCAGTTTAAGATTGTAGAGATTGCGTGAGATGGAGCAGCATTCATTAAATTTTGAAGTCAGAGACACACTATATAATAAAATTGAACTATTTCATAATGTTAGAATTATCATATAGTAATAATTCTTCTTTGTCACCTCTTTTACCATATTTCCTGCCAATTTAAACCAATTAATCAGTAAAATATTATTAAAATTTATTATACAAATCTTAAGCAGAAAATGTCACTAGAGAAAATAAAAGGGTCTTGAGATTCTCTAAGAATAAAATGAGTTATACTTTTATGACTGTCCTATGGCCCTAACTCCTCTACTAGAGGTTATATACAACTTTGAAGAGTTCAATTCACAAAAAAATTTCTTCCTGGCTTGCTAAAATGGACTTTTCATTCATCCTCAGTTCTGTAAAAGAGAGGATAATATTATTACTGCCTTGACTGTCTTTTTTTTCTTTCATATCTAACTCCAATTTGTGTTTCCTGTACTGGCTCTTTTGGAAAATGAATGGTGACTTCCAAGACACACAAAGCACCTTTTATATTTAGTAATTTTCATAGTATTTTTCAAGAAAAATCCAGGGAAGTCAGCAGTTATTTAAGAAGTCAACTTCCTTGCTAAATCTTCAGTGAATCCCACTCTAGCTGTTTTTTCTTAGAGCAATAACTCTATCTTTCGAATATTTATTTCAAAACAATCAGGTTCTACTCATCCAAAATATTTTTCTCATTTTATGCACAATTCTTACTAATTGGATATAAATTATTGGATATAAATTATCCAATTACTTCAAGAAATATAGTTTTGTGAAATATAATTGTCAAAGTGATGACAAATAATTGTGTAAATTAATTATCCTTCTCCTCCTCCTGATTATTCTTGTCCATTTTCCAGCTCTCTCTTTCTCCCCTCCTACCTGATCCACTGTGATTTTCCTTCTTAGCTCTGAGTAGACAGCAGAAAAAGAGTCCTAAGGCAGCATAGACAATTTGCTGTTGACCAAGAGAGGGAGGTTTGGGTTTCCTTTTCCAGAAACTCTGCCTATGTGTCTATCCGAGAACCACAGGAAAACAGCATCTGACATCGTCATGAAAGGTCTTAATGAATTCCAGACCACTTCAGGAAAGCTATTATGCTTCTCCCATCCAAAAATATTTTATGGAATATTTCTTAAGTTCTATGATTCGTAAAGCTTTTGGAATTGATTGTTTTCCTCCAGAGAAAAAAGGTAGGGGAACTTATTTAATATTTGACTAGTTTTTCTGTTCTTTTTACCACTTTAACACTTCCAAAAGTCACTCTTCAACTCCACAATAGCCTTGCAAATTCTTTATCTAGCATTTTGTTAAATGGATCTCACCTCAGCAAACCAGGTTTTTCTTTCTCTTGCGGAGATTCTGTTAGATTCTGTTTTGTTGACATGAAGAATAGAGGTGTTAAGCCTTACAAGCAAAAGGAAGGCTCTGTGGCCAGAGACCTGTGACCTCCTTCAGTATAAAACCCGTTTAGATGAAACGTGTCCATTAACAACCTCAGGATAGGTTTCAGGGTTTTCCCTAGTTCTACACCTTCAGAGGTCTGTCTCATTCCGGTATTATTGCCCTGTGATGTGCCTTTATGATGGGCCAAACTAGATTAAATTCATCACTATGCCTAGGGGCCTGCTGTCTCTGGGCAGACATGACCTGAACTTCATTCTCTCATGGAGAAATGAAACTGTCTTACTGATCAGTGAGTGCAAGAAGAATTCAAAAGCAGCTACTGTCCAGAGGCCAGTGACTACAGACTTAGTTGTGGAGAGATCTGTAGTGCTGTTCTTGAGCTGAGTCAACACCTGGCCCTTGTCCTGTCTGATCAACACTACAGGGAAAGGTTTTTTCTTTAGCATATCTGCAACTCACCTGTACTTGCAATACCATTGATACCAAAGAATTTTTTTTTTTAAATAGGTATTAATAAACTTAATAGTCTTCCTGAGATATTCAAGAATTCCATGAACTCTCCTGTCTCTTTCCAGGTACTTCTGCAGGCACTCCATAGCCTTATACTCTGCATGATATGCATCTTGCTTTATAATTTTAGTGAAAGTGCAAAATCAAATTAGTTAAACATTACAACAGAAAGAATTTGGAAGGTACTACTATACAAAAATTCTGTCCTTCCATGAAAGGTTAAAGATAATTCAGTAATTAATGTGATAAATGGGAATTAGTTCTTATCTGGCTCTGATTTGAAGGTATTTAATATAAGCTTGTGTTATTTTACTATATGCAACAGAGAGAGCCTAGGCAGAGATGTATAAAATTTATACGTTTTTCCTTCATCTGAGTTCATTTCTTACAAAAAAATAATGCCAGTATTGCTTTCAATTTCAGGGTTCTACACGGTTGTGCTAATGAGGTAGGAAAAATAAGCTATTTTTGTATGCATATTAAAACTAGAAATGACACAAGTTCATGTCAAGAAGACAGAAAGAAACTATTTTAAAATGCTTGTAGAAGGAAGTGTTGTCACTTTTGTATTCTTTTACTGTCACAGCCACAACAATTCTACTATTTAACAAGCTTTTAGAAGGGTTACTTAAGTATGAACTAACATGACCTTAATTTTGTTAATGGGGAGGAGTGTAATATGTATGTTAATTTTGCTAAAAATGTTGATTTCTTTGATTTTTTTTGGCAAAGACACCAATTTCTACAATGAGTGGAATTTAGGATGGTGGTTTAAACATCATATAGTGAATGGTTTTCAATCAAATTCTTGCCATGGCTGGGAACAGACAGTATTACAATCCCTGCCAAGACTGTAATGGTTTAAGTTACTGGGAGAAGAATATTTTTGCAAAACATCTTTTCCACCAAAGTGCAATGGAGCACTCAGTGAGATATTTCAGTGCCTGTGAGTTGATGCTTTCTATTAAAAAAGGCTTGGGACTGCTTCAGCTGAAAGTACCCTAAACCAGGAAAACCTCTGCATGCTCTTCACAGAGATTTTGTGTGCAGAAACACGGCTGTCCAGGGGAACATTTCCCGTACTGTCACACACCTCACGCTTTCCACTACACAGTTCTTTGTCCAGCTCTTGCTAACAGATATGGACCAGCAGGTGCAGCTAAATAACCAACAACAATCACCTCACATAGTGGTGGATGACATGGCGCTCTAACAACAGGAACAAAAGAAAACAAAAAGCATCCAGAGTAGAGCAGAGTTCAAACCGTGTTAGTATAATGTGGTTTTGGTGCTTTGGTAATTTTAATGTCTTTGATGGAGTCAGTGAAATGCTCATAATCTGTGTAGTGTTACATTTACCTATGCAGTTGCACATAATTCTTCTTCTCTGTAATGTCTAATAACATAGTAAAACAGATACAGCATCATCTATCACCAAATTTACCTGCTACTGCCTTCCAGAGTAATGTAATATTTTTGTGTTTAATTCTGTGGCAGAAAACAAGGCATAAGGCTGTACTTGATCAATGACATTTATCAAAACTCATTAAGCAACAAGGTATGCATATAATTGTGTTTTCACACACAGATTTTCAGATGTGAGCAGGAAAAAGGCTTGATATGAGAACCTGTGTACTGAAAACCAGTTGGAATTCTTTGATCCCCCCACATGAAGGGGACGTGTGGTTCCAGTCCTGAGGAAAGATGTGGCAAGGGCAGAGGAGGTCTTTTGCCATTAAATATCCAGAGGTAAATGGACACATAGAATGGAAAAAAGCACGTGATGGCGGTGGAGCAAAAGACTGGATCAAAATGAATACATGCCTGGGGTGATAATTCAGGTTGCCTGAGTAACCTTAATTAAGGTGTTTCATAATTGCTGGGCACTTGCAGCCTTACTGTTCTTTTGGCACAGTTTAGAGGCAGTGTAATAATAAGACTTTACAAAAAATTAAAATCTGCTGAAAGAATCTGAACCCTTTGGATACTCAGCAAGGATGGTCGTGCTTAAGTTTCTTCAAGTACTTGAACCGGTAACAAACACTGGTAACACCGTTAGCCTCCAGATGGTCCTACCCTTCAGGGAATGAAGGCATACTTCAATTTCTCTGCTATTTTCTAAATAAGGGAAAGCAGACATTCATGTCTATCTCTTAACAAGAAAGAAGCATATTCTGTGGGTTTTAGCTGCACCAAGTTCCCTGTGAGTCTTTCCCTTACCTTGGCCTCCTATTTAGTTCCTTTCCCATTCTAGCTCCCAAACTCCTGTTTCCTCAGATGACTCCTGTCTTCCTCTTCCTGCCCCACATCTTTACTTCTTTCTCCTATTCCACACAAGCCCCCATTCTTCCTCTTAGCATAACTACTGCTATTGCCTCCTGCTGTTATTCAATTTCTTGTCTCTTTCCTGAGAATGTTTATTTCATCTCTGTCTCTCTTCTTCCCCTTAACATCTTTCTTTCCCGCGGTCCCTCTTGCTCCTATGTTGCCCAGCCATTTCATTTATTCTCTTCATCCTTCTTCATCCGTGGCATGAGGTAATGCTGGAGTGAACAGATTTTGTGTTCTTAAGCTTTCTTAAGAAAGAGCTTATTTTAATTAAAACTTTTAACAAAAAAAAAAAAAAAGAGGGATAAATTCAGCATAGAGTATTAGAGCCACAATGGTTTAAATTTGGCAGAGCTATCAGCAACTGAAAACAGAGGCTTATGATTGAAAGCCTCTGACAGCCTCACTTACTCTGTCACCTATTATGACACACTGTTTATTTAACAGTTTCTGTTAAATTAAATTACTTATCTTTAATCATGGCAGATATATTTATATCTATTTTAAACAGCCCTCCAAATGTTTCTTTTAATTCTTCCACATAAATTCTAGTGTCATGAGGTAATGCTGCTGCATTTTCATGAGTACAATAAACCTCTTACCATTTGGCCCAAGCTGAATATATCAAGGAAGAGAAAAAAGGAAGGAAAGTTGGTACAATCAGAAATTGAGTCACATTTAATACATTAAGTTTTAGAAAGTAAGGAAGATGAAAATGACATGGAAAGGAACAGTACCTTAATCTCGATAAAATTTAAAATATAGGCTTTATCTTAATGAGTCTCATTCTGCTCTCATTTATCCTGATATAACTTGTTTACTCTCCTTGTAGAAGGAGTAGTGAAATCAATGAAATCAGTGGAGATAAACAGACGTAAAACTAGAATCAGACTCCTACAAATGTAAATAAACACCATAGAAAAAGAAAGATGATCTTTTGGCTAGTGCCGGGGTACTTATGTAGGAAAGCTCCCATCATTAAAAGTTAATGATCAAAGATTTAAAAATTATTAGGAAGGTAAAATACCAAAAGAAATAGTTGAGATTATTTTCCACCTGCAATTGCTGCTTGAAAAAATGGCATTTATTTATGTACAGTAGTATTTCAATATATTATAAAAGATTCTACTGGGAAAAAAGTTACATTCGGGGGAATGTACAATGGGACAGCATTAAGATCCACTGGTATTGAAAACACCATCTACATTTTATCAAAAACTTTTTTGATGTTTTAATGCAGTGTAACTACCCCCTTCCCACTGTTGCCACAAACTATTAGCGACTCACAGAAACATAAGCAGTATGAAGGAAGACTAGAAGCAAAAAGGTTAATTATACAATCTTGCAATAAGCTTCCCAGCACTTGTAGATTTTTATTAGGTGCATAACATGGCACTGTATAAAATGCTTTTTCTTTATTCTCTTACCAGCCTTTTTCATGTGAATGTGAAGGTCTTACAGGCTGAATCCTACTGACAATAAGCTTAATAGTTCTGCCGTATAACTTCTTTCTTCCTGAAAAGATTTTCACTGAAAATTTATGAGTTTTTCAATATATAAAGACTCTCACTTTTATTGTTCTTTGAATAAAGATCACAAATCAAATTAAATGCTGAAAAGTGAAAAGAAAGATAAGTGAGAGAAATCATTTTCCGAAATGTGTTTTTAGTGTATTTCCTTCCACCGACCAAAACGTCATGATGCCTGGAATTGAATTATACAGTAACTTGAGGGTGAAAAAATACCTGAAGCCTGCAGAGTAGTGTGTGTTTAAAAATTATTTCCTAACAGTGCGATGTATCTGCTATTTTTCTCACTCCTTCCCATCAGGAAGACCAATGCAAACCTTACAGAAGACCACATCAGTTATTTGCTCCCATCTGCACCCAAGCAGAAAGCTCTGGTTGTAAGCAATGGCAGCTCAGCACCAGCCTCTTATCCTGAATTAAACATACCATCTGCCTCTCTGCCTTGCGATGGGCTCTGCTCACTTGTCCAGGAGAAATTACAGTGTCTTCTTTTAAAATCTGCATACAGGCCAATGAAGAGGCATTGCTCCAGTCAATACACAGGGGGGGACTACTTCAGACAGTCTGCTCCGTCACCTGAGAAACCCTTGACCATTGCACTATAGGAAAGACTAGATTTATTTGAGTTGTAAAACGGTTCTCCATGAGCTTCTCAGGAAGACCCACGTCAGAGAATCTGAATCTACATGAGGCTAATAAAAGAATCATGGAATCAATAGAAACATAGAATCATGGAACAGCTTGGATTTGAAGGGACCTTAGAGATCATCTAGTTCCAACCCCCCCTGCCATGGACAGGGACCCTTCCCACTTGACCAGGTTGCTCAAAGCCTCATCCAGCCTGGCCTTGAACACCTCCAGGGATGGGGCATCCACAACTTCTCTGGGCAACCTGTTCCAGTGCTACACCCTCACAGGAAAATTTTCTTCCTAATGTCTAGTCTAAATCTGCCCTCTTCCAGTTTAAATCCACTACCTCTTGTCCTGTGGCTACGTGCCCTTGTAAAAAGTCCCTCCCCATCTCATCTCTTCTGTAGCCCCCTTCAGGTACTGGAAGGATGCTATAAGGTCTCCCCGGAGCCTTATCTTCTCCCAGCTGAATAACCCCAACTCTCTCAGCCTGTCCTCATAGGGGAGGTGCTACAGTCCTCTGACCATTTTTGTGGCCCTCCTCTGGACCCGCTCCAACTGCTCAACAGCCTTCTTGCGCAGACCTGAACATGTTAAATAGCACCAGTCCCAGAACCGATCCCTGAGGAATGCCACTCGTCTCTGGTCTCCATTCAGACATTGAGCCATTGACCACAACTCTCTGAGTGTGACCATCCAGCCTAGATGTAATACGTCTAATATATTAGAGAAAAAGTTCTTTAATCTAAGTACATCACAAAGAGTAAAATGATTCTCCATTTTTACATAAAGCATTACCAGTAAAATGATAGCATCTTGCTGCAGTCTTTTAATGCTCATTTTAAATCTTTCTTGCAATTATCCTGCTTGATACTTCCTTTGCTTATAAGTGATTTAAAAAAAAAATAATCCAGCCTTTTCTTTTTCTAAAGTAATTATTTGTCATGTTAGAGATGTAATGAATATAGATCTAGGGTGATAACTAACATATCAGTGTCGCTGCAAGCTTTCTGTCAAGCATACCTAACACCAGCAATTATTTCTACTAATGGGCTAATTCAGTGATGCTGAGGTGCTATTTCCTTATATTTTATCCCCATCCTATTCCTGTACTGTTCCAAAAGCAGTTATCTGCCAAAGACATTAAGCTAATTAAAATAATAAAGCCCCATTTAGCTGAAACAAAGACTGTACTGAAAAGTCTCAAGAGCAAAGGCAAATGAGCTCACTTACAGATGTTTTGCCTTACCTACCACTTTCCTTGTGCATATTTAGTTGGAATGTCACAGTCAGTCCACTGAAACTTGTGATTTCTAGTGTATTTCCCATCTCCACTCATATCGCCAAACACAATCTTATTAAAAACTTGGAATTTTTCTACCATGATTATCAGATAATTTGAGAGAAAAAAAGAAGGTATTTCCTCACAACAAAATTTAAACTAAATTCCATCATATATGATCAGCCACTTCATTAAAATCAAGCATCCTTCAACTGAAATCTTAATAACTGAAACCTATATAAGCTGTTAGCGTTGTCAGATACTAAATGGCATGTATCTGTATCACAGGCACATTAAATGGTAGAGAAATCTTCTGAGACACTCATCCAACAGTCAAGAGTTGACCACAGATTAGGCAAAAATCTATTCTTTGTGTGCTGTCTTCCAAACAGCGGATATGTTGAGAGACATTTGTAGCCCATGCACTTTTTTGGTAAAAAAATTGGAAACTTCTGCAATTTTAGTGTATGTTGGAGTTTAAATAACACATTAATTGAAAATCCTTAAAGGAAAATAAAAGCTCAGTAAGCTTTTTGACAAATTTAATTGCAAGGCAAATTTCCCAGTTGAAGAAAACTAAACAAATATCTATTCAAATACATGTATTTATTACAG
This sequence comes from Pterocles gutturalis, assembly GCF_000699245.1. Classification (NCBI taxonomy): domain Eukaryota; kingdom Metazoa; phylum Chordata; class Aves; order Pterocliformes; family Pteroclidae; genus Pterocles; species Pterocles gutturalis. The sequence continues at coordinate 43,541 of NW_010102855.1, forward strand.
AAGGATGGCTGCAGGCCTGAAACAACTTTCATTTTTGTAAATTAACATCATAGATGACAACAGAACATCCAATATCAGCCAAAGATGTTGCCCAGTCTAGGGAAATGAGATTTACAAAAATCAAGGAAACAAAAAAAACAAGTAAATTCCTTTTCATCATTTTGTACAGCCTTTTACACAACACCCACAAAGAGATCCTTTTTTTCTTTCAGCATACCTGAAATGGCTAGGATATATATAAATATTATCTCCCACTTTATTTTCTCACCCACAAAATATTAAAGATATGGCATTAAGCTGCATTAACAATGGAGGGAAAATATCCTTTTTAGCGGATAGGCATCTTAACTGCAGTCAGTGAGGCAAAATCTCTCAAAATAATTACTTCAGCTAACAGTCTGTTTATTATATAAGGTCTTTCACCTTATTAGATAGCAAGACTGGATGCTCAGAGAGCATGAATGTAGTTTATTAACAAAGCATCAATGAAACTTGATAATCAGAGTATAAGAACAAAGGATGGAAAGTAGACCAAGTTTTACAGACATATTAGCAGAGGCCAGAATTACTGTTCTCTGAAGAAAATCAAGGGAAATATATCACTCAAACCAAAGCAAAAATACAGAATAATTGTGAAAAAAAACCAAGGTTACTTTAAAGAAGAGAGGAGGACAAAAGACAAAACATAATACTTGGTGGATTGACTGTTATTGATAGTTATCATTTCTATCAGCTAAAAGCCCTACTTGCAGACCTGCACTGTGCTGTGCTAAATTCTACACACGTATTTTCCCTTATCCTGCATATAATAGAGATGCCACACCCTTTTCTTGATTCATTCCCTTTGAGAATACAAATGGTTGATGGAGAGAGGATGAATTAGTTCTCCACATCCTAGATAATTCTTAAACTGTGTTCTCAAGCATGTCAGGGAATGAATTGAACCTGCTTGACACACCAGTGGCTGGTGATGTGATGGGGCTTCCAGTATCGTACCAGTAACACCTCAGGTCACTGAGCCCTGAGGATGGGACATGGGATCCTTTGGAGGACCAGAAATGAATTCAGAGGCATGAGGTTTGCAAAGCTAATCTAATTGATGGCCTTGGGAACTCTCCCAGGGATGTTGGAGCATGGCTCATGCTGCCAGCTCACTCTATAATGCCCCTGTTGACAAGTTTCCCTTCAGCAGCCTAGCTGAAAAACTCGATGCCTAAACTTCCTTGGTTCCTTTCCTTAGACCAGCTGGCACGTTTTTGGTTTCTTTGTTTCTTGTAGTGACCTCCTAAGACATGGTAGATAAACTCAACAGCAAGAAAAAATGTAATCATCACTATTATTGCCAGTCTTTGACAAGCAGATTTTTATAGTTCTGGGTTATTAACTCTGCACAAGTGGAGTTAGAGTGTGTTTCTACAGGAGGAGACATAGGTGTTAGACAAAAATCCACCAGGACTTTGCCAAGCCACAAAAGGAGTTGGCTAGTGTTTGGCTAATAAGCCAGCTCCCAGGGAAGCTGTGGACATGGACTGCATACGAATTGCTATTTTTTTCAGAGCCAATGAGAAAGCTGCCTTTTAACTGGACTAAATTAGCTCTTTCATGGGAGAGCAACAAACCAGAGCAAATTGCTCAACAGTATCCCTCTTAAAATGTCAAAAGTACTTTGTCAAGCAGAATCATTATTTATATCATATAGACTTCCTGCATCTGCTTTTACTCTTATCATGGCCCAGTTCAGAAGTATTCGCAGAAAGCATCACCCACAAAGAAATAAAGATAAATGGTGTAGTTCACAAAACAGAACAACATCATTCCATCAGAAACTTACATTTTGCAAAGCTCTGGGTTTTTACTCAGCTCAGATTTCTTGCTATCTGTGAAAGATTAAACCTCTAGAGAGCTACTGAATCTGCTGTTTGCAGGTAGAAAGTTTCTTCTATTTTATCTTAGAGAGTGTGATAGTCAGGAGAAATCATTACTACAAATCCCTGGCACAATCCTTTTTTTTTTATGTCCTCACTATTTTTAAATCTGCTTTCATTTTGCATGAGGACATTTTTCACATTTCAAGGAAGATTAGGTATTGGAGGAGAGGGGAGGAAATGCTTTTCTTTTCCTGTTTTCCTATTTAGGTCAGATTTTGTGCTTGTGTAAATCAGCATAGTTCCCCTGATTTCAACAGAACTTCAATAATTACCCTGTTTGAAAAGATAAGCTTTTGTGAAAACAAAGTACTTTCTGCAGCTATCCCTATTCTCTATGAAATCTGGATGCTTTATTTTTGTGTTTATTGTCCAATTTGTCCATATTGCTATAACACCTTGATTTTCAATTACCTCGTCTGTCCATCATGCTCTCATATCCCTTGGTCCTCCGTAATGCTAATTTAGTGTATGATGTAATAAACGTGATAAAATGCTTCAAAATCCTTGAGCAAAATCACCTCCTTGGTTGTCTAATTAACATTCACTTTTCAGTGAAGCTGGGCAGTGCAATGGAGGTGGCAGGAGGAGGCACTAGTGGAGGTCTCATTAGTCCCCATTTCCTCGTTCGTCCCCAGATGTAATGCTGGCAATCAGTCCTGTGTACAACCGTGTTGTACTCAGCCCTTCCTTATGGTGCTCCTGTCAGGAATAATTAAACAGCCCTTTTGTTGGTTGCTTTTTGTATATTGGCTTTTAGTCAAGAAAAAATGCAATGAAAAAACATCTCTCCTGAACGTTGTCCTGCACCAAGACTTCATCACTTGGTCCAACACAGAGTCCATTCTCATTCCCTTACAAAGGTAAGAAATCCTAGACTTTGAGCATGTCACTCTTCCAGGGCTGGTCAGGCTGCTCTCCTATCCCTATCTTTTGACTGCAGCGCTGCACATGCCCTACTCAGGGAAAGCTCTACATCCTGTATCATAAACTCTGCAGCTGGATATAGTGAGAGGAGTGATATCAAAGCTTACCACTTATTGCCTTCTGAAGAAAGGGAATCAGTTACTGTAAGAATTTATTTCACCCCAAATCAAGGCTTATCTAAAAAGCAATTCTTGAATAGTACAATATAAAAAAAGACTTCAGAGTTCTTTTCTAGGCTTTAAACTAGGCACTTCTGTACTCTGAAGTCCATGTTTACTCAGATTCTCCTGTAATTTGGTGTACTTCAAAAGCTACTCCATACAGTTAAGGTTCTCAGCTTGTAGTCATCTTAGTCTGATATCCAAATTTTCTTAATAATTTTTCAAAATTATCTTATTATTGACACATTCAACTATATTTTCTACAGGCATAAAGTTCAAGCCTTAATTCTGATAATACTAAAATATTTCTTAATTGTTTTTAACTCGTATAGTGACTCCAGAGCATGCACTTTTACTGACAATTTTGCTATTTTGGGGGGGAGGAGCAGAGCAAAATTTAAAAAGGGAGATGAACTACCATGCTGGATCTGTTGCCTGTGTTGCAATATGAGGCAAAAGGAATGAGAGAACAAGGTGCAGACCTTGTACTTGCTGCTGGGTTCTTAAGGCATAATGGTCTAATCGGATGAGAACGAGACATGATGAGGGAGAAATAGTGACAGAACAGCAGAAGAACGTCACAAAGAAGTACAAGAAGGAGGTCCACACATCTTGGCCTTGTAGTAAACACCATGTCTTATCACTTAAGATATTTCTGTGATTTTTCTTTCTGCTCTATCATAGACTGCTCATTCACTTTGTTGGAAGATGATCTAAGAAAGGGAAAAAGCATTTAAGAATCACATAGCATCTCTGCCTTTAGGTAATCACAGGCATGACTGAGCTGCAAGCTTAACTGATAAATATAATTTCATAAATGATTATTCACGAATGTGACGTTACACTGATTAGTGAAAAATTGTGCACATTTAAAATATCAGCCAGACCAAAACCTTTGAAAATCCCAATTGATGAAGCTGATGATCAACTTTAATTCTGCTCCTAGTGTCTTGTGCCACATGCACCTTTAGCACATAGATCCTAAATTCTTCATATGAAAATGAGTAAGAGCTGCCCAATCTGGTTGCATCTCAGGGGTGAAGGTTAGGACATTGCATTTTGGTGTTCAGCCTAACTCCACATCCCTGATTTTCAAGGTTTCTGTATTTATAAACTTCATATTCGGAAAGACACAATATAACACTTTTGCCTTCTGCAGGAGGACACAAATCCCCTCTTCTGATTGTGTGGTGGGTTACACTAGTTCTGGTGTCTCAAACCCAGATTCCCAATGCTGCTGCTGAAGTACGTTACATAAAGAGGGAGAAGCCACTGCATGCAGTCCAAGGGCTTCAGTAACTCAATGCAGCCAATGTGAAGTGAAAGAACAAGTGTCACATCGTGAATGATACTTCTGGGTCCTTCCCAGCACTCCTGGAATTAACCATGGGAGAATGGTCACATGAGTGACACTTACTGCTACCCCACAAGGAAGGCAGCGACCCACAGCCAAAATGGAATACGCACCCTACCACCACTGCATATGAAGAACCTACCTAAAGCATATACCAACAGTAATGATGTTCCTAGTTATTATAATTTGTCATTGAACAGTTCTCAAAAAGCCTGTTACTCTTAAGCTCCTAAATTAAAACTTAACATGTATCAGAGAGCTATTTTGTGGCCCTATTCATGACTTGTATCTTGTTTTAAAGATTTAAATAGACCATTATTGTGGTATGCAGATTTGCATGTAGCAACCAGCTTTTTCATTTTATTAGTCATTCAATATTATAACATGAGAATGATAACAAGGTACTAAAGAGTCCATCACTGGTAAGGACATGAACCTGTAAGGTATCAATTTTTGTTTTTAAAATTATGTCCTTTTGTTCTGATGTACTGAATTCTACAGATAAAAATAAGACAAGCAAATAATGAATTATTTTTTATTGGCTAGAATCCAGAAAACCCAGGTTCACTGAAGTCTAACTATACACTATAATTAGACTGTCAATTTTTTTCTATTAAATAATTAAATACAGTAACAAAACCAACATTAATAAATTGAGTATATTGTATCTCTTCTCTTCCTGGACAACTTGACTGAGGAGGTTCTGAACCATGCTTTAAGCTTCTCCTGTTCTACAAACTGGTTTTGCTTCTTATTGAGTCATCAGATGAATTAATATTATTAGTCAGTGCAGATGATAACCTGCATATATATATATGGTATTATGACTCCACAGCTATTGTCAGTCATGAAGATAATCTAGCAACACTTTTGATCTGCTCCACATATTAGCATTAAAGGCCCAATACAAATCTGATCCAAATCAGATTTATCAGTAGATTCAGTATTTTCCAGTTCAACATATCACCTTATTATGTTAACTCAAAATATATAAGCAACCTGAGTCAAAAAATAATAACTGCTATTGCAAACAGTAAACAGAAACTATAGAAATATGATCACAAAGTCAATGTTTTTCAGTTCCTGAAGTAGTTGTTACCATTTTTCTACAACAAATACCACAGAGCAAAAAAAATTGCATGAACTGGGAGATCTAAGAGGAACCAATGACACAGGAAAATCTGAAGAAATAAAAAAAAGGGGAAAAAAAAAAGACTAATTTATGAACACATATTACAAACTGCATTTTGTCTATTGAATTCACAGGTTCATAGAATGGTTTGGGTTGGAAGGGACCTTAAAGACCATCTAGTTGCAACACCACTGCCATGCGCAGGGACAGCTTCCACTAGACCAGGTTGCTCAAAGCCTCATCCAGCCTGGCCTTGAACACCTCCAGGGGTGGGGCATCCACAGCTTCTCTGGGCAACCTGTTCCAGTGTCTCACCACCCTCACAGGAAAAAATTTCTTCCTAATATCTAATCTAAATCTACCCTCTTCCAATTTAAATCCACTACCCCTCATCCTGTTGTTACATCCTTGTAAAAAGTCCCTCCCTATCTCTCCTGTAGCCCCCTTCAGGTACTGGAAGGATGCTATAAGGAGTCCCTGGAGCCTTCTCTTCTCCAGGCTGAACAACCCCAACTGTCTCAGCCTGTCCTCATAGGGGAGGTGCTCCAGCCCTCTGACCATCTTTGTGGCCCTCCTCTGGACTCACTCCGACAGGTCCACATCTTTCTCATGTTGGGGATCCTGGAACTCTAAGTAGTACTCCAGGTGGGGTCACACGAGAGCAGTGCAGAGGCGGAGAATCACCTCTCTTGACCTGCTGGTCATGCTTCTTCTGATGCAGCCCAGGACACGGTTGTCTTTCTGGGCTGCAAGTGCACACGTAGCCAGGTCACGTTGAGCTTCTCATCAGCCAGCACTCCCAAGTCCTTCTCCTCAGGGCTGCTTTTGATTCATTCCCCACCCAGCCTGTATTTGTGCTTGGGATTGCCTTGACCGATGTGCAGGAGCTTGCACTTGGTGTTCTTGAACATCACGTGGTTTGCACAGGCCCACATCTCAAGCCGGTCCAGGTCCCTCCGGATGGCATCCCTTCCCTCTAGCACATCAACTGCGCCATGCAGCTTGCTGTCATCCGAAAACTTGCTGAGAGTTCACTCAATCCCATTGTCCATGTCTCCCACAAAGATGTTAAACAACACCGATCCCAATACAGACCGCTGAAAAACACCACTTGTCGCTAGTCTCTATTTGGTCAAGCAGCCATTGACCCCGACTCTTTGAGTGTGACAGTCCAGACAATTCCTTACCACTGAGTGGTCATTATGGTAATTTCATCTACAAGTGCTAAACAGGTCCTGGTGGGCACAATTCCATTATATAAGCTGGTTTTCTGGAGTGAATTAAGCCAATCACTAGAGGAAGAAGTGGAACCATGGATCTGCTCCTGGGAACAACCTCATGTCTTGGGTATCCTGCTAAGTGAAAACATTTAGCCTGGATGGTGACTGCAGCCCATGGACTGTAGTATCAGCAGTCCTGAGTGGTAGCTCTTGCTAGGTGGATTTAAATAGCATGTCCTGGCAGCATCTTGTCTCTGTTGCTAGCTACTTAAGTAACTCAAGCCTTCCCAGGGCTGCTTTCACTGAGAACATGACTTTGCTGCTATTGTGCAACATTTTTCACAACACAAATATGTCTGCACATCACTGACATATCAGAGCCTGGATAGCTGGCATGAGTCTGCTCTTACACCCACCCTGTGTGAAGATTTCAGCTTCTAAACCATGCAGTGTTTTCCATCAGTTTCTACGTGACACTAAGTAGTTGTAATTTCTAGTGTTATACGCTGCAAATTCTGAACACAACACATTCAATAATATTTGCTCAAATACAGAGCTTTGCTTCTGTCCTTGCAAAACTTAATCAATACATTGCACCTATACTGCCAGAAACAACCTACATATTGGAATCACCCCTCAAATTATTAATTAGTTAATCACAGGAATGTCTATCAAGTAAGACAAAAAATAACTCAGCACTTTTGAAGTGTATAACCAAAAATGTTATAATTAATACTGAAAAAATTTCCATTTTAAGCTCTGTATTTCTTTGCCCTGATCCATGAAATATTAGGATTTACATCAAATCCACAAAGAGCCTTTGCAATATCTTACAATGCTCAGGGGTTTAATAAAGCTATTTCTGTAGATTGTCTGGAGGATTCTACTTAATTAATTAACTTAATTAATAATTCTATATGAAGACTTTTAGGGAGAACAGGCACTCTGGCTAATTTTTTAGCACAGATAAAGTTGCCAATCTGCAAGAAATCCTACTGAAAGCAGTACTCAGGAAAGGAGCACCACTGATAACAATAATTTATTTTGCTAGAGGGAAGTGGTCCGGAGCTCATGAAGCCTGCCTAGCTTCTGACTTTAACGTGGGCAAGCATAGAAGAATCGTCTTACCTCCCCACTTGTTTCTGCTACCTCCATTAGCAGTTAGGTACAACGGAAATCTTGACATCAAAGAAAGTAAATTGACACAGAATTGCCCTGGCAGTCAAACTTGTTCTGCTTACACCAACATTACTAGCACACAAACAAGTTTAGAATCAGGCCACAGCTGTTGTCTTTTTCAAAGTAACAGCTAAGTTCAGCTTAGTGTCATGCTCAGGAAAAAAACCCTACTTAACATATTTTTTAGCACAATCAGTCCCCTGTTACAAAAAAGGTGCCAATGCCCAAGCACTTTCAGTGTCCAGAGATCAAAATGTTTTGGCAACACTTGAGGCAGTATTTTAAATTCTTACTCAAGTCTTCACAACTTAAAAAGATTCACATGTACACATGTGCATTGTTAGAACTGATCAATCGACAATAGTACAAACAAATTAGTGAGAAAGATCTTGTGCAGAGCTCTAACGATCAAGGATATATTTTTCATATATCTAGATGTTTGATGCCATTTCATAATTTTTAAGACAGCTACCTACGTAGGAGTCAAGAAAACACTATATTTTTATTTTCTATTGGATTCTGAAATATACTTAAAACAGTTAAAAAATACGAAAATGGAGCATGTAATTCTTTTAACTACTGCATTTGGGAGATTCACATATGTATACATATATCCTTTTGTTACACAGGATTTCCAGTATTATTACTTGCATTTTAATATAAATGTTATAAATTGTATTATATTTCCCCTACAAGATTAATTTATGAAACCATATTGTGGTTGATGGTGGCAGCTGAACCTCTCAATGGAATTAATTAAAGGATAATCTCCATTGCTTTGTAGCATACAAACCAATAAATGGCTGCTGAGATTAATAGCTGAAGCAAAGCTAAAGTGTTTAAAGAATTTCAGACCCCATTTATTACATACACCCTACAAAGCAGGAGAGATTATAGCTGTACAGCAAAATGGAACATCAAAAAAACCCAAAAACAAAACCAAAAAGAAGCCCACACATGGAAAACATCATTTCCTTCCCTTGTGAATATTTGAAAGCGATGCTTCTTTGTTCGACAGTTCTGTGGCATACAGATGAACTTGGCTAGAATGAAAAAGAAACAGGGATTAAGCTAAAAATGTGTGCTGGCTTTTTTGATTGTTTATCTAAAACAAGGAGTATCCAGGGAAAACACTTTAAAAAAATAAGAACAGAGTATTATCAATGAAAATGTAAGTAGATTTTTTAGAGAGAGTTTGTGAAAGTTTTTATATTCAAGACAGAATTTCCCAAACACAAACTGGGAAATGATGAGGCTTACAAGGCATTTAGAGAATGTTTTCCTTAGAGAAGCAATCGTTGTGTCCTTTGGATGAAATTGTTTCTGCATCTTCACCATATCTCCTTAGCTGACAGAAATGAGACTCGTGATGTTCAGGCCTCCTTTTGGCTTTGGTAGGAGCAAATGGGGTGCAGGTGTGTGCTACAGCAGAAAGGATTGCTGAGCTTTGAAAGTTTGCATAAGTGACCATTTTTCAACACTGTTTTCAAAAGAGTTGTATAACCTTTGACAGTTTATTCTGACGTTTATTACATGAATTGAAGGCTATTTTTAAGTAGCAAAACTGCACTACTTTGTTTCATTCCCTTTGCATCAAATATTATCTTTAGCTTTGATTTTTTTCCTGAACATAGTAAGTTTAATAAGCACTCCCTACAAGCATTTTATTTAATACTTCTTTTCATTTTAGTCTCCCACAAAAAATCACTGTCAAATTCTGAAAATTCCATTTAAAAAGAGGTTTTCATTTTATTTTTCTGGCTAAAGAAAATTAATGAAGTTTAAGGTTAACAGTGTGAGTTAAACTCATCCTACCCACTGTGCATCTCTAAAGCTGATGATGGCTCAGCTTTCTAAACAAAATGTATTAATTGTCATCTGAGGACAAAGACTTGTTTAAGGATAACAAATGTATTTAACAGAAAGGAAGAAAAAAAGTGAAGTATATGCATCACTGCCTGGTCTGCTAGCATCTGCTCTGGTTTCACGTCTGCCTCAGAAACCTGCCTCAAGAGCAGCTCACTCTCTCAATCCATCTGTGCGAGAAGGAATGGGAAAGAAACAGAAGTCTCCCAGGATGTGTGGCCACTTTATCATTCCTTCTGAATTTAACCCTTTGGAGAGCAATAGGAAACACCAAATGTGGAATGGAAGAAGTGGAATACAAATAATCTCACTTCTGCTAACCAGTAATGTTTTGAAGGTAGTATAGTTACTCTAATCAGCTGTGTGGGCATTATAACAAATAATGTTAGGTCTAAAGATATATTTACAGTAACGAGCCGAAAAGCTCATTTATTGCATTCTCTTCAATATTGCTTTCTCAGCACAAAAGTCAGGGGTAAATTTATTTCAGCTTCTTTTTCTTTAGCCTTTAATGACACAAGAGGAATTTTATTGCATTTCTGCAAATTATTCCTAAACATTCAGTAGAAATGTTCTTGATAGTCTTCCTTTAGATTTCCTTAAACATACACAGCTCTAACCTGAATTTATAAGCAAGTCTTTTTTGTATAAAAGCCTAACATAATGCAAATAATTTGACAAATAGGAATACACTGTTCAAAATGTCACAAAAATGTTGAGGTTTAGGGTGGTTTCTTTGTTGGCCAGATCCTAGATTAAACTAAACTGTGAAAAAAAATCTCAGCTTTTTTTTTTTAACAAATCTCAGCGCTCTTATTTTATTTAAAATATTTTAATTTACCCAGAAATCAAATTTTTTAAGTCTTACAATAAATATTTAAAAATACTATCTTGTGAATCTGGAGGCCTAAATTATTTTGAACACTCAGAACTGAATCTGGTGATGCTCCGACAGTTTCCACCTCTTTCAGCAGAGCTGAGGCCTTTTTCCTGCTTTACCAAATGAGGTCTTTCTCCATCTAAAGATCATATTTAGCCCATACTACTCACTACAAATTTCAGTGTATCCACTAGCCAACATATGACTGACATTGCCTCATATGAAGGGTCTGAGTTTCATCCCCGGTGATAACTTTTCACTTTGTAAAGCATTTTTAGGCAGCTTCGCTGAAGTATATCAGATATTAAACACTACTATACTTCTATAAACAACATGTGTATTTGTTATCCTCTATATTTAATCATTATCACTTGAGTCCAAACTTTAGGGGGTTTCTTCCATTGACGTAAAGACAATGTGTATTTGATCTGAAGATTATTCAGCTCTGACACAAGTACTTCCCTGTACCCTTTTATATATATGTACCTTTAACGTATTGTTAACATGTGACAGAGAACAGTTAAGAAGTTTTCTATTCATTATGAGAATATAATATATCTTACTAGCAGCATGACTTTTTGCAGTCCTAATGCTGAGCCCTCTGTTGTGCACTGCTTCTGAGCCAGGCAGAATTCATCCCAGTTTTGGTGTTTGTTGGACAAGAATCTTTATCTAAGCTTAACTGAAATTCGAACTTGAAAAAGCCTGGTTATCTCTGAAGAGCTATTGAACGTGCCTAGGAAGGGCTTTGAAATGAAGACAGAGACCTGAGTGTTTAAAATAAGATCCGATGAGCTACCTACCTTCAGGCTCTTTCCAGTTTAAATTTAACTTGGTCTTCTGTTGATAGGGAAATGGCCATGTAAACAGGCTGCACAGGGCTAACCCGTTGCAAGCCAGACAGTGAGATGGGAAAAATAAATCTCTTGCAGAGCAGGGACTGGTGCGACTGGTCAGCAGCAGGAGCCCCCAGGGCAGCGCACACATCTCTGGACACGCTTCCCCACTCCCACTCCTCCTGGCTGCTGTAATACATCTGCAAAGGACCTGTCATCTACCTGGCTGCCACTGAAGAGCACAGACTGATTCCTTGACTCTTATGTATTGATAAACACAAAGCTTCCACCAATTTCTGTGCATTCTTACACCCCAAATGAAAATCACAGTGATCACTCTGGAAATGGTGATGCAGAGCCTTCTCCTTCTTGACTATTTGGGCTTATAGCTTCTCTTTGACCTATTACTCTTCTCCGTCTCAGGCAATTTCATAGTTTGGCACCTGTAATATACTTCTGTGAATTGTCTTTAGCAAACAAGATTGCCGGTTCTACCTCTGACTGCTGAACTAGAATCAGGTGAATCCCTAATGCTAAAACAATTTTCTATAGTTACATTTTATCAAGAAGGATCCTTCCTGGGAGACTGAGACAGTTTCTCATCAGAGCTTCAAAAGTGCTGCCCATCAAATCAGATAAAATAACAAAAAAATAGTAGAGAAAATGTACTTTAAATATTTTCATGCATTATTTATGTTTGGTGGTCCTATTTCATAATAGTTACATAAATATGTAGGGCAGATTTCTTGATTCTGATAAACATTGCAAACCCCTGTAGTTCCAAATGCTTTCATTCCCTGCAAAATTCCCATTAGTGGCCAATAAGAAAATAATAATAAAAAAATAAACGGTTTACACATTTACAGGACCTTTCATCCAAGAGTCTCCAAGGGGATGCAGAGATATGTTCATAGCAACATTTTCATCTTACAGCTAAGAAAATCAAAGGCTAGAAAGATTAAAGCCCAAACCTTTAAAGATGCCTCTGGAATTAATTTGAGCTTTGAAAACCTTTCAGGATCTGCATCTAAGTGACTTGTCCAAGGATGCAAACTGCACATAACTGGAAAATAACATACAGGTGTCATTAATTCCTTTTTCACTATTTCAGGGCCACCAAAGAGGAATTATGCATATAGAACAAGCATCACTAAATGACTCCATGCAAATCATAGAAGAGAGATTACCCCATCAAATACAGTCTCACAGTACTCCCATGACAATCCAAATAAGTTTGTTGCCTCATAGCAAGTATAGACAATCACTGTATATCAATATATACACTCTAAGGTGTAATGTACAGTCTTGGCATCCAGTGGCTTTGGAGAGACCTCTAAACATGCAGGAACTGCTATCACAAGTCATGATCACACGTGTGTGTGCATGTGAGCATGTATGTGCACTTGCACCCAGTCCCCGAGGGTTACCTGCGTAGTGGAGGGGAGTCAGGTTGTGAAGATTTTGACCAGTTAAGCTTAGAAGACTAACTTTCCTATCTAGGCATTGGAAAGGGGGCTGGTTCTTTCAAAAGGTATTCAGAGTCCTGAAAGAAATTGTCTGAAGTTGGATGATATTAACATATCCCTTGAGAGATCCACATCCTGAATCAGGTCCAGCTGTTTAGATGCCTTGTTTATTTTTCATCCTGACACAGAGGGGATCGTATCAGCAAAAATGGAGGTGAAGATGGAATCAAGTTTGTCTAAACAAAGTTTTTTCAGAATTTTACAGAAATTTAGAAAACTTCTATACTTCAAAACGTGCTGAGATGCTTTCCGTCAATGACATTGACTAGGATGTGTTCCTACTTCTGTTGAAAACCACTATTTTTAATGGCAAAAGACTGGACTTTAAAGACATTCCTATATTTTATTTAACATTCTGGTATTAAATATTCTGATAATCAAGTCAAATGCTTACAAGGTGAATTAAATTTACATTCAACATCTATAGTCCTCTGTACTTTTTGTATATATTTTACACACATAATAAACATATAGAATCTTACCCTATAGGATTAAATAGAAATATTCTTATTATTAAATGTCTGCATTGGTTTTCAGGATTTCTTTTCATTTCTGAAATGCTAACATTTCTCAGCTTGGTGCTTTGAAGAAAATATTGACCTTAAACAGTACAGCATGTTTTGAAAATTAAAGGTTTGGCGAAAATTGGAATGAGAAAGAAACCTCATGGGTGAGATTATTCACCAGAAAACATGGAAACACTAAATAGATCGTAGTTTCTGAAAGAGGAAGAACCCTGGAGCAGGTAAGATTTGCATACTAATGAGAGACAAAGTTTATTCAGGCTCACAGGCCAATCTATCTTCCATCACAAGACAGCACCTGTTTTAGAAGATTCAACTCCTTTTAGGTTGGCTGCTGGTGTTACAAAAGCTGAAATATTTTTCAGCTTTCATTATATATTTTTGCTTTGGGGGGTTGACAATTCACTGAGCATTATGTTTTTCATGTTTAAGGTAATTCTGTTTAGAAGTGATTTTTAATGAAAAAATAAGTTCACCATTTTTCAGGTGATTTAAAAAAATAAAAGTGCCCAGGAGGTGTGATTTGCAAAACAGTTAAAAATCAAACAGTGGCAGCACAAAATATAGACTATCCAAAATTAATAAGAGAAAAAAATACAGGACTGGAAGGGTTTTATAGATGAAAACTGATGTTAATATGTGACTTTCACTTAATATTTAACTGCATTTGTATTACCCCAATCCTAAAGGTTATTCACCTTCTCCTGTATGATACTCCACTCCTTCTCTGTATTATTCCTGCCATGCTGCATATCTGATATGAGCGAGTTTCACCAGCACACTCCCAATATTTACCGATATCAACAGTGAAATTAATAAAGAAAATAATTTTTTCAGGATCAGTTCCATCAAAGTTCCAGTTGTAAACTCCTTGCAGTACAATACATCCCAATTTAACACTGCTGTCATCTGCTCATTTACAAATTTCTTAACCTCTTTATGAGACTTTTTATTAAGCCCCATGATTTCCTTTCTAATTATTTCCAGTGCAGCGCTGTACTTGACACACATTTTAGCTTCCATATTGGCTTTAATATCTAAAAATATTCACTAATTTCTGCAATCTGCATTTCTGGATATCTATCTTGATTTGGTTGCAATGAAAACATTTAGATGAAAGCATGGTTTAAAATGCTCGAAAGTGAATATGTACAAAACCTGAGGTACCTAATACCTTGTTAATTCAATTGAAAACTTGTGTTCAGTCCCACTGGAAGAAATTCTGTCAGAAAATTCAAAAGAATGAAAGGAATTCTAGTGTCCGTTACTTTAATTAATCATTTTAATTCATATTAAAATGAAACATTATATACAGGAATGTTCTACTATTGGCATACATTCCTTTTCCAAACTACAGCTTAGTCACAAAAAAATACTCAAAATTCTTTCTTAGTCGTAAAACACTTCTGCTGAGAAAATTTGGTTTCATCAGTCACATACATATGTACAAGATCCACCTGAAATAGTCGTCTGATCAGTCCTCCAGTTTTAAACAAATACGATGCCTAGGGCCATCATGCTGCTGCTTCTCCTAGATGGGCTTTCTGTTTCTACCTGATTTTTTTTCCAATTACAATTGAAGGCTACGGTCTTCATTCACAATTTCCATCTGTTCACTCACAGACATACGACAGCTCTAATTAAACAAACACGATGCCTAGGGCCATCATGCTGCTGCTGCTTCTCCTAGATGGGCTTTCTGTTTCTACCTGATTTTTTTTCCAATTACAATTGAAGGCTACGGTCTTCATTCACAATTTCCATCTGTTCACTCACAGACATACGACAGCTCTAATTTGAGCAAATTTGGCAAATTTATCTGACTCCAGCATGCTTCCTTGGAGACGATGTTCAGTCTTTTGCACCCAGCCTTGGTAAACATGGGCTTCTCACCTGCTGGTGAGAAGGAAAAACACCTCCCCTCGTCTCTATAAAAGCAGGAATTATAGCAGGGCTACTATAATCTTATATGCTGTGAAAGTATTTGTTGCCTTTACTAGACTTCTATTATGACCCAGAAAAGCAACAGTAATAATTGGTTTGGTGGTGCCATTCAATCCGTCACCTTACCTTGCCTTCATATGACTCCATGGACAAAAAACCACTGTGCAGTCTGCCCTGTCCCCTCTTGAAGAGCAGTTTCATCAAACATATGTTATTCCATTTGTCAGTCAAATTCCTCTTTAAAGCTAAAGAGTTTCACTCACGTAAGACTTGAGACTCAAGTCTTCTTCATCTACTGAAACACAATGCTATATTATCGCACCAGTTATTAAAAGACTATGATAAGAATGCTGTGCTTCAGAAAACACATATCTGAGCAAGACTATATAAGTTTTTATATCACTAAAGAGAATGACAATTAGCTCAGTACAGCTAATGTGAAAAAAATTCCCTCTTTACAAAGCCATGTTTTGAGATAGCTATAGCAATTCGTCTGGAGGCACGATGCCATTCCCAGAACTGCTGCTTGCAGGAGCCTTTGCACATCTTGTTTACTTAGGTTTTGCATAAGCAAAACAAATCCGGCCAATGGATCTCTCACTACACAGACTGATCCCGGTATAAGTCTGTCTAGAAGAGAAGCAGCTTTAGGCAGGACGATCATTGCAATGCAGCCAAGACAAAATCATGGGCTCTCAGATGTTAATGGAAACCTTGCCTTTAACTACCCCAGAATGAGGATTTCACTCTCTCTCTGAGGTTTAACACTTGTCTCTAAAGGCTTATTTTACAACTGTGAATAAATGTTCCCCTACATCCCACAAACAGGCTTCGGAGCACTGCAGTGCTTCACAGCATGCTAACGGCAGAAAGCAGGACGCAGGGGTGACAAGCACAGAGTAGAGAGATCCCGCAGTGATGCCAAGCCGCCAGAGTAGGGGCCATGTAATTTTCCTTCCTCACAACTAGTATAGAGAATGGCCAGGGGAAATAGGACAGGACCCAGCCTTCCCGGCAGTCTCTGAATGTGGTAATAACTCCTTGGATACAGACAGCAAAGGGAATTTTTGAGCAGCCCTCCGGCACAGAGAACCACTTTAAGGATAGCGAAGATAACTGTTCACCCTTTTATACAAATAATGTCACACACAGCTATTGTGAACGAATGCCAGGTACGAAGAAAAATGTTTTGTCACAACCATGTATTACATGGTTTCCTCAGTTTTCAAAGTGGTCCCTGAAAGAAGCTGTTTCCTCTTTAATGGATCCAAGTATATCAGTGAATCAAGTTCCATTATTTTAAATGGAACAGAAAACTATACACTCCAAACTATAAATATAATTAATAACAAAATACTTCTCGTGATATATATATTCATTTATTTCATAACACTGCAATGGTGTTCAAAAGCATAACTAATTTACACATTGCCATGAACGGTGAACTTCAGGACAACAGGGTTTCAGCTCTTTTAATCACAAACTAATTTCTCCTTGCTGAGAAATACTCATCTTCTTGATGGCAAAATTTAATTAATGTTGTCTTAGGTCCCCGAGCGTAATATTGGTTGGTATTGTTGCTGTTATGAAGTGAAACAACTAACATTGACAACATTCTGTATTTCCAATTTTTACAAGAGTACAGTTCTAAAAGGTGAGAACAGAAAAATAAACAGAACAGACAAATATATAACAGATAAAATATAAGCATGGTCATATACTGTTGAATTTTCACAGGGGCCACCTATAATCTTTCACAAACATGAAAACACATTGTTTTATTCATTACTTCAATTTAATTACAGAATCATGAAAGCAAATTAGAAGAGATCTCAAAAAGTCACCTGGTCTATGCCTTGGCATTTGAAGTCTGATCTGGGGATTAGTCTCAATATGTAATCAGTCTGAAGAATAGACACAATTTTCCCTATATTACTAACAAAAATGTCCCAAAAGTGTGACAAAACCCACCATAGCACTACTTCATAAGTATGGAAACCCATGTTAACTACTTGTGCACAAACAGCTGCTGGCCATGATTCATAACTCCTTTGTATGCAGGATAAATTACCTTGCTTCATCTTTCTCACCCAATGGTATAAACTGCTCTGTGACCTAAGTAATATATTCTGTACAATAACAGGTCTAGGTATTAAATACAGGCTATAGCAATTTATAATAAATATCACACATAGAAAGCACATTAAAGAAAGTATTCGTTATTAACCAGAGAAAACCATATAATAATTAAAGAGATTACTTGCAATAACCAGTTTACTTACCTTAACTGGATGTGAAAAGGAAAAAGGGCATACAAGATGCAGTCTGCATTTTTTTTACTTGGCTGAAAATTATTATTAAGCTTAATGGATATTTTTCATGAGGCTTTGGTTCACCAATATTAAATGAAGACAACTACCTTGACAAAGTATTAATTAAAGAATTTCAAATATATTATGTCAGGAATTGAGAAGGTGCATTCACAATAATATTAACATGACTCTTTTTATAATGTAATATATTTTAATTTCTACTTGAGTTACTTCTTGATTTTTATTTTTTTTAGTGATAATGAGCTCTATCAACTCCAAGTCAACAGCATCGTAGTTATAATTTCTGAAAAGCTGACTCTTCACCTATGCCAGAGAATCTACTCTGCAGTTAATTACACACCCAGCACTGCAATGCACAGCATTTGCACCACCTAATAAACCCAGCACTGCAACACATGAAATACTGAACTAAGTTTAAGAAACAATTTCTAAATAGTGTCCCCTCTATATTACTACTACTAGTAGTTGTTTTGTGCTTTCCTAAGAAATACTTACAAAATAGTTAAAGCATGATACTAAGTGGTTTATCCTACATTTTAAAATCTGAATGATCTATACCAATACAATGTAGAAAGTATAATCCTGGAAGATCATACTTGCTGTAATTTTTATTTATAATCCACAATTCACAAAGGGTGTCCTAATAATTCATGCAAATGAGCAGTTGCAATCAGCAGTGTAACTGGAGAAATTAACTTGTTTTATAAATTACACAAAATGAAATGGAAAACTCAGTCCTGAGCTCATAAATGTCAAGAGTAGTCCTGTTGCATGTCAGACACAACTACACATTCTATATATGTAAAGAATTTGCCACGAACATAATCCACTTTTGTGGTTGTGGAAAATGCAATGATGATCAGTACTAATAAAAAAATACATTAAAAAATACAGTTATATTAAATTTAGTTTCCGCAGTGGGCCAGATCTAGCACAGGAGTAAATCAATAGAACTCTATAGAACCTAAACTATTTCTGACAATTTGCTCTGGATTTGGCCCTCTATGTCTCACTGAAATATTTTTTTTAAATGATTAAGTAAAGTACTGCACATATAAGGCATTGATTTTTACCATTGATTTTGTACTGGCATTTGAGCCAAGCCTCAAAAAGCTCGAGCATTTTATGTATTTACAGCTGTCTGTTGGCAAGGAATAATTCATTCACTCCAAATGAAACATGCTCCTGAAGCTTATAAAACCAGCATTTTTCTAGACTAGACTTACAAACAGCTTTTTCAAATAAAAAGTTAGAAAATATACTTTAAATCATTGAAACAAAAGCAGAACTCTGTTTCTCGATTTTTTTGGCTTGTCAAACAAATAAGACAGATATAGATTATATTTTCCTCCTGAGAGAGCTGTTCCATGGCAGAGAGCAAAGATCAATGATGAATCACCACCTCATAATAAAATATCTCCAGTGACAAAATGAAGCGTATTGTTTAGTATTTTTGGTTAAATATGTATGTAGGAAAATTTTAGTTGCCTGTCACTCGGTTTTTTTCCTAACCAGACAAATCCATCCATCACTCCAAAGGAAGAGTAGCCTTTCCCTTCTGGCTGATCAGAAGCAATTTCAGACACAGGTCCAGCATGAGCAGAACCTACCTCTGATTCATTTCAAAGCCTCTCTTGTGTCACATTCTAACACAACAATAAAAAGCTATTACCTATATAAAAAAAAGAGTATCACCCTCACAGAGACAACTGCCTATTCATTTAAACCACTCAGCTCCCCCAAGTCTCAACTGGTTAATGTGCTATTCCAGAAGAAATAGTTTCTTTCCCCTCTCTTTCAGAACATCTGTCCACCAGTACTAAAGAACAGAATACTGCTAGCCACAAGGGCTTTGCCAAAAACGAAAGAATGAGAGGTAAAGACATTTATTCCACACCTTCCAGCCATATGTTTTCTCTTTCTATTGGTCTCAGTAACCTTTGGCTGAGCACAACATCCAGAATAGATTGTAGGTTTACTAGTACTTGGGGCTACCTTTTCGATAAATCTATAAACAACTTTGTGACAGTGGTAGAAAACACAGCTGATAAATTTTTTTGCTTTGAAATCTTACAGAACGATGGGTTTCAGTTTAGGAATCGTCAGCCATAATTTTGATGATGAAGGGTTTTCAAGGCAGAGAAGGCACAGTTCAAAAGAGTTAGAATGACTGGGAGAATCAAGAGAAGTAGACTGAGTTGTAAACCTAGCTCTGTCCATGGTGAAAACTAATGGTACTTAGGAAACATGAATGGCATTTGCATTCAAGTTTTAGATTGATTGAAAGCTTCAGCAAATCAGCTTTAAAGGCACTGTTTACAGAAACTCTCACAGATAAAATCACTGAACGCAAATCTCAAATTCTTCTGCCAGGTGCCTCTTCATTGATGAGGCAACTAAGCAATACCCATTGGAACCACATGACAAGGACCTCTTGTGCATGACTTCATGAAAAGTTAAGATGACAACAGGGTATGTTTATACCACATTTCTGTCACCCACAGGTTTTATTAATCCCATACTTTAGTTATTATTCAGCAACCTGAAAGCTTTTTCCTTTCAATAAACAAGAGTATTTGGCACACCATTTATTTCTGACTCACTTTTTCAACTCACAGAGGTAGATATTACCATTTCAGAAATGTTCAGAGAAGACTGACTACAGCCACATTCAGCCAACAACTTTGTTTTTCTAGCATTGAAGAGAGGTCAGGAAAAGCTGCATTTTTAAGATATTTAAGGATCCCGTCAGTATGGGAGAATTAACAGCAGCTATAGCTTATAACCTTATCTTACCCATCTACTCAATGGTTCATGCCAGGACCCTGAAAAATTACAACCAGAATGTCCCATACTTTGACAACTCCCACCTAAAGAATCCTTTTTGGGAGCCAATGGCACAAATCAAAGCAGCTGAGGAATTACAAGAGTGAGAAGCAGGCTGGCAGATACCTCTGTTTCGACTCTCCAAACTCGTAGGTCCTTCACTAAGCATAGCTTCCTCAGGCCCCAAAAGCACATTTGAATGGAGCTGAATAAAACTTAGTGTTAGTTAATGTTTAGTCATTACATTTTCATATTCACATATTCACAAAGCTTCTGCAAATACCTTCATAAACATTTCAAATTTTGTCCTTTGTTTGATTGTTTTCAGGGATGTTACAATATCACCTCAAAGATCCATTTTTATCAGTCTTGAAAGAGCTGCCAGCAGTGTGGGCACTCCCTAACAAAGCATAAGGAATTTATCTAAACACTGTTTCTTGCTGCACAGCTCTTTTATAATTGCGGTTTCATTATGATACTTTACATCAACTAGAAGGTATTTTCCAACTAGGAAAATAATTTGACTAAGAAGAACAAAGAGGCTCAGAAAGACTATGTGACATGCTCACACCACAAAGTCAACAGCAAAACCAAATCCTACCTACTGTCCCATCTTATACTTTTTCCGTGAGGTGACAGCTGAGATTCGGTTGCCATGCATATATTTTCAGGTTTTATCCCTTGTATATATTAATTCTCCTCCTGACCCCTTTCTTTCATACTGAAAATCTGAGTTTCAGAGAGATTAAGCTAAGTAGAATATATTAACTATGGCTCATCACACATACCAATGGAAAAAAAATATTGGTTCTAAAACACAGAAGAGAAGAAAAAGTGTTACAATAATGACTCTTTCAACTTATGGATATTTTTCTCTTTATCAAAATAGAAAGAACACATATTCTTTTTTCTCAAAAGATCTAATCCTACAGATTAAAAGTGCATCTTGCATGGCATGATCCTTTAACCCCTGTCAGCCATACTTGCTCCAAAACATACTTCCCAAACCAAATTGCAATTCTTGGTCCAAAACAGAACAATCAGAGAAATAGTGTTTTGAAAACTGAACATCTGATTACTCTATTGCTTGAACACTTCTGCTATTTAACCCTTCTCAAGATTTAACATAATAACATACTCTATTGTATCTCTAGCAATCATTCTAAAAATTGGGTTATCGAATGGTGGCACATTTACAGAGCATCCTTTACATTTAAGACTTCAGCAGGCCTAATTAATGCCAAAATTTCTAGGATCCATTAATACACTCTTTGTCAATACAGTTTTCACTAAGTAGGGCATGCCTTAGTCTATGTAAAATGTCTGATTGATTATAATCAATACACTATTCAAGGCACAAGACAGATTTTTCCGCAGTAGTGTGTAACATAAAATGGCTAAAAAGTATGCAAGCTTGTGCCCACCATGCTCCATCAGAAACAACAGACTTTCTAACTATTCTTTCGCTATGAATAATGCATTCTTCTAAATCCTCTCAAAATGCAAAGGAGAGGCTCTAGAGCTAAATAGCTTTCACTGAAAAGATGGTTTCCAAGTTTATAATTTCTGTGCTCAGGTTTCACGTGCATCACATTTTCCCCCACCCTCCACTTACAGCACACACGTGCATTACCTCACGTTTTCAAAGTTTCATTAGCCATTCTGCAATAAGACCAAAACTATCTTCCCAATATAGAACTAATCAGCGTATTTTCCACAACTTATCACTAAAAGGAAGCAAACTCCTACAGCAAACATATGCTGTGAACAAGTTATGAGCATAGAATCAGGTAATCAATTCTCCATTGATTTAATGGAGACACCCTGCTAATTTGTACCAGCTGCTGAATTTGGTCACTCTGTCTAAAGATGTCCAGGCCACAGCATTTTTTAAATTTTAGCTTAACTTCAAAAAAAGGTTAGCTTTGGTAGCGTTATTGCCTTTTTTACTTTTTGCTTATGGGCTTATTTGTATTTGATTTGGAGGATTAGTGAAAATATTTCAGATATATTAGTAGCTCCGGAGAAAGACACATACAACTGACAGTGAAACTGAAATCCTAAAGAGAGGAAAGAAGGAGAGTAGAGGGGAATCATAGTGACAGCCCAGACACTAATTGGATCCATTGTGCATAGCCATTCCTCTATTAGATACTGTGCTGACTGTCCAGTTCCTTTACAGTTTCTACATGGGTTTTTTCTTTCTTACACCATTCTCCCATATATCCGCAGGAGGGAAGACTCCTCAGTCTAACTCAAGGACAGAGAAACTTTCTTTCTTTCTTTCTTTATGCTGTAAGTTCCTACTGGAACAACTGTGCCCACAGCCCAGAACACTGATCCTCTGCAAGGGGTTTAGGAAGCACTTGTTTAGACAGGAGAATTTCAGAAGACTGAGCTGAAAAGTGAAGTTTGAGCTGTGGGTTTGAGGCCACACTAACACAGCACTGAGTTTGACCTTATAAACCATAACCAGAGTCTTCTGAAAACACTAAAATGTCTTAGAGACGTTGAAGTTGGGGTGGGCAGAGGGACTGCATGTGTTACACTGTAAATGTGTCCTCAGAAAGAAAAAGGCTGAGAAAAAATTCTTGGGGAAATATGCTATATGCAACTAAATTTCTCATTGCTCATTTTTCTTAACAAACGTGACTTCATAAAATATAAGAAATTCCATTAAGAATATTATCTAAAACCAGAAAGAACCTATGTAACCCCAAATACTCAAACACATCTTTTTTGGTAACATCTTTTTGAAAATTACTGGTTTAAATTATAAAACTTTTCTATACACTATATATACAGCACTACCACAATCCAAAATACTCTAATTTATAAACAGTTTTTATAGTGAGATGCAGAAAATTCTTTGTGTTGGGATTTGGCAAAGGACAAGTGTTTTAATTAATAAAAAGTCAGATGATGTCAACATTCCTCCAAGTCTTTATGGAAAAAAAAATCCAGAATTCTAGCTTAATTTATTTTGTAACAAGACTTCATTTCAAACAGCATCCTAAATGTTATAAAATTTTGGCCATGCCTGACATACAATTTTGGATACCAAAAAGTGGCAACTGTAGATGTCCTTCTATACAAGTCCGTTGAATCTGGAATGAAAAGAAAAATCTTTCTAGCTAGTTAAGTCTGACTTTAGTAATTGGATAAGAGTCCAACTACAGAAAACATCAATACTGATTTACAAGAAATTACACTTTATCTTATTTGGTACCACAGTAATTTTCAATATAGTATTGCAGAATAAGGTATTATGAAGGGAATTTTCCCCCCATGATGCAACACTTGTGTAACAACTGCACAGTAATTTTTGTCCATAAAATATCTATATATTTTTTGCTAGACAATCTGGTGAGTTGTAGGATTTAACCATATTTAAGTATGTGATCATATAAGCTATAAACTTACAATACAAAACCTTAAAAGATGTGTGTGTTTGGTGGCTGGCAGGAGAGAAGTCCTTACGCCAGGAGTGAGCTCCTGCACAGCCAAGGGGAATCCTAACCAAAGCCAAAGCCAAAGCCAAAGCCACATCACATCCTGTCCCACCACAGACCTTGCACGCTTTGCATCAGCTACGTGGAGACTAAACATGCAAATGAAAATATGTGTGTAAGCCAGACTATTAGCTCGTGCAACATCGACTAACATTTGGTTTCACTGAAAGAAAATTATTTCTTTTTAGTCTTGCTTTTGAAAATAACCATCTTCCTTTTTAATGAGTCAGTTGTGATCTAATACATGGTACTAGAGAAAACCAAATTGACTCTCTCTGTTGTAAATAAACAGAAATTTACATCTTATCTTACACTACATATCATACAAGATAAAATCATGTAAGATATAGGATATCTTTTATATATATACCCTATATGGTAAATGAAGGAACAACTTCAGCAGCTTCTTATAGATTCTCTTTAACTGTTGGGACATAACCACTTCAATGAAAATCAGCTCATTTAAAAATTAGCTGCACATCTTTTTAATATTTTGCCTACAAAATGGCTGTAGGATTTTCCTGAAGATTTCACTGTGATAATTTAACTATTTGTTAACTTGGCTTTGACATCTCTTTCTCCTCCATTTTTTTCTTTTTCTTAGGTTGAGCTATGTTAAAAGGTGTTGAGAAAGATAGTAATATAAAAAGCATAACTCCAAGTGAAAGAACTAGCTGGGACTCACAAAAAGGATACAAGGACAATGGTACCACATCTCAAGTATGACAGAAGGCTTATATACAAAATATATAGCATGAAATCAAAATTTCTAATAGTAACAGAGAATATTTTTAAATGGTTAAGCGTATTTTCACTGATTATCTTCTCAGCATACTGCGGGTGAGAGGTTGCGATTGAATGAGTTAACAGAGGTAATGCATGCAAATACTTCAGATGATTTCACATTGAAAAGAATTTAAATATTTACACTGTGTATGCTATTTTGAAAAAATAATTGTTATTATTGAATACATAGCCAAGCACTCCTGGTGGGTTGTAAGCTGCATATAAATCATGTGGTTTTGAGGTTGGAGCTTGCCCTCTATTTTTTTAATAACCTGTTAGTCTTCTTTCGTGGCTGGGTTTCCATGCACTTTGGCAACATAAATCAGTAATGGCTTCTTATGTAACCATTACTTAAATGATAAGCATTCATAAAGCTTAAAGGCTTTAAAATCCTTAGTTGAAATTTCACTAATACAGTAAGTCTTTAAAGAAATTTTACTGTTCTAAATGTAAACATGCAAACATGCAAACACATACGGGAAGCTGAAGTACACAAAAACCAGAGAACTTTCTCCTGGAATTTCTACTGGGATACAGATATGACCAAGCTCCAGTGGTCTGCTCTGTTCATCAAAGCATGCTTCTACTTCATAATTTCACTATGTTACTTCCTCATACAATGATGTAAATAGAAAATATGGGAAACTTTCAAATTTATAGCTTCAATAAGAAGCTACAAGGCAACGCTTCAAAACAATTTTTATTAATAACTGTCTTTCTATGTTATCATTGTTACATATATATTTGAAGTTTCATTATGAAATGTGTCTAGACATGTAATCTCCCTCAATGTAGTAAATACAGGCTGTATACATATAGATTCAAAAAACACTATACTGAAAAAAGTTAAGTAGGTTGCCAAAGTCAAGGAATACAAAGTTAAGTGCCGTAATTTAGGAGATTACAAACTCCTGACTTTTGAAATTCTTCAAGAGTTTGATCTGAACTGAAATACTAATCTAATAATGAATTCCTGCTTCTTCATCTTGCAAATATATTGCAAATGAATGTTGATTTATTTTTTTTAATTTAAAAATACGTTTCTGCTTTAAACATACTTTCTACAGTATATTTTAAGGTTTTGTTTTTCTACAGAATATGAAGTTGCTGTGAATTGGTGTTATCATTAATAAATATATTTACTTTGGTCAGATAGTGTGTCTGTTCTGATACATATCTAATTGTACAAGGTATCAATTTCTGTATCAATTTAGTAATATCGACAAAACATAAAATAAACTATAGGCCAGCATAGTTTATTCTTGTATCATTATTCTGGTATTTTACTTATTCTTCTAGAAAGCAGCTTCTTGCAAGAATAATTTTTTTTTCCTTATTCTTTACTACCAGTGGAAACAGATAATGAGTTAGTTGGACTTTGAGTTTGACCCACTACATCAGCTCTTTTTCACTTTTAGCATACCAGAAAAAAATATATATGAACTCATTTGCTACGAAAAACAACATTGCCTTTTTTATGTTAAATCAGATTTTTATTATGTCATCTTCAGACCCTCTGATTCACCAGATATCAGATGGTGTGTTCTATTGAGTTAATACCTTGTTCTGTTTTTATATCAAAAACACATCCTATTGTATTGAAAACAGAAGTCTGATCTTCTTCCTGATGAAATTAATAGCAAAGTTCTTCTAGACTTAATTATAAAATGAGGAATGTCTTTGCATGTAGTTACACAGGTGCAAATTCTACATTTCACAGTACACCCTGTACTATTCTAAATACATGTGACTAGGAAAGACAGACTTTTATGAGAAAATATTATGCACAAGTTCTCATCTTTAATGTAAAAAATCAAAACAAGAAATTACGTCCTCATAAAATTCTGTTGTGGCACGATCCGAATGGACTCCCATCAAAAGTGCTGCAAAAGTGCAAGCGAGAGCAGTACTCGACTCCCAGTTTATATGTGGGCTCCATCTTGCTACAAGCTACATGTAGAAAACGGCCCATTTTACGTTCAAAGTGTACCTAGTATGTCTTGTCCTTGGCATATTTACTTTACATATATCTTTCACATATGAAGTATCTTATTGATGATGATGGCAGTCTTCATTCAGTCCTGTTTCCACCACAATTCCCTTTTCTAGTCCAAATAGAGTTCGCCATCACATTCACTAATCTACGTTCTGCACACAGTAAGTCTGTATTTAGTAAAGGTGGCCAAAATTCTCTTAACTTTGAAAAGTACTTACACTCATTGCTCTGTGTAAGCAGCAGTTAACAGAGAAGTATCATGATTTGGAAATCTTCCTTTGAATTTAATGGATGAAATCTAATAGCAGATGACCAATGTAATTTATTTCCAAACATATGCATTACATGTAGCATCTGATACCACGAGATATATTTTATATCACATTCCAGAGGTCACAAAGCATATAATTTGAAAGAGGCAGATTATAAACATATGTAAAGAGTACTACCCTTTCAGAACAGGTTCAAAGCTTTCAAAGTTTTCATTAGGATGTTCTTAGCTTCAAAGGTGCCAACTCTATTACTCCACTTCTATAAAGATACTTTACCAATGCACTGCAAGGCTGTAAAACATAATAGCAAACAGCTGGTCATAAAAGAAATTTATGATTATGGATTATACTGTAGTTACATTTTGAAGTGAAATGGCAATTGCTGTATGAAATTATTTTGTCTCGTTCTGAAGGAGAAGGTAAAAGTTGCAAGGCAAGCTACAAAGTTAAAACATGTAATACTTGTGGCAAAGATGATAGCATGGTAGGCAAAGCATTTGAGTCAGTCCAAGGAAATCATCATCCATCCACCCCTGATCTGAAAAATGTTTGCTTCAGATCTGTTTCCACAGCTCCTTCTTCATCTTAGCTGTGTGGGCAGTCTTACTGACCTCACCAACACCAGTGGCTTCAAAATATCTACTTACAGGAGCAAGAAAGTCAGATGACTCAAAATTCTGGGGCATGGCATGCGTGGCATTGCATTTCAACAGCAGCGGAGGGTGTTTCAAATTGCATTACTTCTGTTGTATTGTCAGCTAAAGTCACGTAAAGTTATAGTAGGCTTCCCTTAATTGACCTTAAATGACCCTTAAGGCTGGAAAACAGTCTAAATCTCAAAGAGGTGTGCAGACTGCCTGCTCCAGTGCTGCCTGCCTGAAAAAAAAAAAATAAGGTCCACCTCAGACCATGAGCTCCCTGAAGGCCCATGGAAGTCTGTGAACCCTCCCCCATTAACAAATCCCAGGGGAGGGATGTGCAGAAAGTGGTTCCCTCATTGGAGCAGGCGGATAGACATGTCCAGTGCCAAGCACGTCCAGGTGCGTGCAGGAGCTGCTGCTCATCTGTGTGACACCCACAGGGAATCTGGGTACCTCACCGGGTTGTCCTAAAGGGTTCCTTCAAAGTGCTCGTTTTTTGTACAGACTGCACAGAGACCCAGAATACCATGGGGCTCTGAATACCCTGCTGAAATCAGAAAACTACTGTTCAAGTGTGTGACTCAGCTTAAGCTTAGCACAAATAATCAAAATCTAAACAAAATGTAAAAGCAATACATCAGGTAGACTTCAATACCAGTGAAATTTAAAGTTTCTAGTCAGGTAATGAGGCAATAGTCAGGTGCATCAGTTTACAGTGCATCTTTTAAGAAAATGTAAAATAAAGTTCTCCTAAATGTTAATAAAATTTAACATATCCTTAAACATAAAATCAATAAGTAATTGCTTTCTTGCAGTTTTATGTACTACATTTTTATTTAATAGCATGCTTGCATTTGACCTGTTGTATCTAGATATGCGTAATACCTAACAATTTTGTCTACAGTACTTTTTTAAAAAGTCTTTTTAGGGTATAAAATTTATTTCAGGCTTTTGGACCTGATCATTCTGCTCTGGACCTGTTCCATCAGCATCTCTAGCAACTACGTGTTCCATTCAGAGTCTGTTGACATCTAACAACTTTCTTTACTCAATTACCATGACTGAATATAGTATATAATAAGCAATTGGGAATTCTTAGTATTTGCCATTTAAAGAATTAAGTCTGCAAATTTGCAACTGGGCTTTGTTTTTCACTGTCTCAGTGGCTACCCTTTGGCTTTTTTTCTATCAGGCAGATTGGTATGGGGGAGCTATAGGACCAATTTAAGCTCTAGATTTAGGAAATACCTTCTTAGAAAGACCAGTTACTGGATCTACCCATTCTCTTAACACTCCCAAATCAACCTTGCTAGGTAGAAGGAATTCCTGGTGGACACAGCTCTGAGGAAGCAGATACGTTTCCAAAAAGTTTTGGCCAAAGAGTTCTTTTAATCCGAGCACTCCTCTGCCTTCACAGTGTCCGACTGTCCACCTCGGAAGAAAAGTCAGAAGCTAGGACCATGTCAAGTGCCAGACCAGCACTGAGTAGTGGGGTCCCTATTTCTTGTCTGCCTGACAGTCACACTTCACAGCAAAAAGTCAGACTGCATTTTTTACTCCAGTGGGAGCATTCGGTCTACAAAGCTGAATAATACACTGCAAATTTCAAACAAACTGAAATAATTAGGAATAGTTTTTAGTTTATACTTCTATTAAGGTGATAGGGAGTAAGACAGACCCCTGGAAGTAAAGTTTTGAAAGAAGGGAAGGTAAAAAATAAATAAGTAAATAAAGGCCAGCAGAAAGTCTGCTTTTGGATCTAAATGAATAAAACTGAAACACAGAGTCACATGCACACTGATTTAAAGGGCTCACCTTGGGTATAAAAGGAATGAGAAATTTAACCTTTTTTTTCTTTGTCTCACTCATGAAGTATGAAAACATTCTATACTTTCATAGTTAAAGATGTAAGTCTACTTTACTCTTCAACAACCAATTTGTGAAGAGACGGCTATATTTTATTATTTGCAAGACTTTAACTGCCTGGGTTTGTTCCTTAATAAAAAAATGGAAATGCGTAGTGAAATATCTGTAGAGCTGGTGAAAGTCAAGGTGGTGGAGGGGGAAAGGGGCTTGAGCCCAAGGGGAATGTGAGGAGGACGGGGGTCTGCAAACATGTCCATTGTCTGGAGCCTTAAATGAACCGCTGGGGATTTTTTTTTCTCCATTTCTATTGCTGCCCCTCCTCCTTCTCTTTCTATTCCTCTCCCCTCTTCCACCCCTCTCCTATTGCTTCCTTTTATTTCATCCTTCTGAGCTGTGCCGACGCCAGGGGAGAGGTCCAGAGCAGGAGGGAAGGTCCAGCAAGTCTGAAATAAAAAAACATTACAAATAAAAGATAAAAAGGATCCAGAAATTCAAATGAACACACCCAACACTATTTTAAAATAGATTTTCCTGTTTGTCACAGATCCAGAAATTCAAATGGACACACCCAACATTATTTTAAAATAGATTTTCCTGTTTGTCACTGCAGACCAGTGTGACACGGGTCTCTATGGTAGGGCTGATTTTGATCTTAAAAGATCTGAAAGTGAAAAGTAGTCAGTCTTACTTTGATTATGATTAATATTTACAACATTCATTAATGCTTGTGACCAAGTATCAAGAATTTCTGAACCCATTTTAAAATTTCTGAGATGAAATGTGACACTATATAGGATGTTAACTTGTGCATCAAATAATTAAAAAAAAAAAAGTGTCATTCCTGAAATAGCTTATTTCCGGGTGTTTGCAATTAATTAAAAAAAAAAAAACACTATATAAGATGTTAACTTGTGCATCAAACAATTAAAAAAAAAAGTGTCATTCCTGAAATAGCTTATTTCCTTAAACTAAACTGTAAGTATTTTTCTTGTAATGTCTCCTTTCACAGGCATGTCCTTGAACATGTATTCCCTCATTCAGGGACCCTGGACCACCTACTCACACAGGGCAGCTGGCAGAGTTGGACCCAGAGACATCAAATAGCAAAATTTGCCCTAGTCTCACTGAGAAATTCATTTGTGCTCATCTGTGTCCTGACAATCTATGGTCATGAGACCTTTATATTCCCGTGACAACACTGTGCTCCTAACTCAGAGCTGAGATGCATGAATGAAAAAGGAAATGTTATGGTACATAAATGAAACGGGGAAAAGAAGCAAAAACTTCATGAAGTCAGCAAAGGGTTTTATCCTTGTAAATCTGTTTTATGCGAATACTGCTCGCTCAGACAATGCATTTTTGAGGGACAGTACAAAAACCTAAGGTAGAAATACATATACATTGCAAAGATGAAGACCAAGAGGTGGTGAAGTGACATGGTAGCTGCAGCTAACTGTTTATAGCCCCCAGAGCATACTACAGCGCTCATTGAAACAGTTATTTCAAAGTGCTGAAGGGACAGTGCAAAAACCTAAGGTAGAAACACAAGTGTATAACATGACATGGTAGCTGCAGCTAACTGTTTATAGCCCCCAGAGCATACTACAGCGCTCATTGAAACAGTTATTTCAAAGTGCTGAGACCTCCAACTTTTTAACTCCTCAGTTCTAACAAGTCTGTAAGATTTCCAAATCTGTACAAACCATTATAATGTGTCTGTTAAAGCTCACAGCTGCATCTTACTTTATCATGACAGTAACACTCTGGTACTTGTACAATCAACTTCTACTACCCCCTGAGTTTTGTGCTTATTCCTATTATACCAAACAATTCATTTCTAATTTGAACTCAGCTTTTGTTTAGTTTCTTGCTATGTGGTCAGTGAAAAACACGGCCTATGTGAGTAGTTTAACGACATTTGCATAGGCACTCAGATAATGCCGTTGTGAGAATAAGACGAACCCTATGGTGGAAATATGTACCCTATGTTCACATGCTTCAGTACCTGTACAAAATCTTACAGAAAGCCCAAATACATAGTGAAAGAAATAGCAGAATTCCTAATTTGTAGACAAAGATGATGGTATCATAGCATATTGGGCGGTGGCACAACCTGGCTGGTGCTTTTCCATCCTGCTACTCACAATGACTTGGTATGGATCTCAAGCAAGTGACTGAAATAAACTTTGTCTAAGAGCTGATTTATATAAAGGTTAACACTCAGTCTTATAAAACTCCAATCTTCTCTAGAAAATTACTTGAGGCAGGGAAAAATAAAATCTATCTGGATATTCAAAAATAGAGGTTTTACTGGAATCTTTTGTAATAAGCTTGTACGTGAGGATATTAGCAACATGCCATCAATAGCTAAATATTTAGCCTACATTGCCTGAATCACCTCAGTTCCCCAACTATTATTTTTGCTTTTTTATGTTTTAAAAAGCCTTCTTCAGAACCATTTAGAGCTTTCAAATTCAGGTCTTCTCCTCTTTGTTGATCTACTTATGATTTTTTAACACTGTGACTACATATCTACATTCATTTACATACGCAAAGTGCTGGTAGCCGTTTCCATTGCCACCCACATAATCCTTGTCTTTCAACTATTTTCAGACATTTTTCAAGTGAGGTCCATGATTGTACCCCATAGCTCAAGTCCCTGGAACTCATTGAAGTTCATTGATCATGTTGTAGGACTACATTATAAAGAGTCAGAAAACTGTGTGAAGAAATGGAAAAAAGGTATGAAATCTTGGCCCCAACAGAAGTCTCTGGGAATTTTGTCATAGTCCAGAACTTATTCAAAATGTTAAAAAATATATCTGCATTTCTGTAAAAACATTACTGCAGAAGTTGAAAAGAAATTCAAGTAAAAACTTAAAGCCATGAAGATTCTATTGTCCAAAAAATAAGTTTTCAACCAAGTATTTCATTAAGAAATTAGTATTTTGACAGATGGGGGGGGAGGGGGGAGCATTATATTTGTCTCTAACTTCATCCATCAAAAAACTAGAAATCTAGTTTAAATGTCCCATCTAGGTTCTCTCTCATCGATGAAAAGAGAGGCATTTTTGGAAGGCTGTCCATCTTAGCCATCCATAGATGCCTCTCTTGGGACGTAATCTGTAATTCCCTGGAGGTGTCTATATATCTCTATTCACTACAAAGCCTTGAGCAACTGTGTTAGACTTCAGTGACTAACTTTTGGATGGCTGAAATGATGAGTAGCTTAGCTCTGAAAACCTATTTTTTAAACAGCAAGGTTAAGTGAGACGAATCAAGCCTTTCGTGTGAATCACTTTATCAAAAATCTACAGAAAAAAATGTTTTGACAGGAAATTTTGACTAACATATGTATCATTGACTTTAATGGGACCAGGGTTTAATTCTGCACCTTTTTGTTTCTACACCATCCACCAGAGCAGAGCACATGGTAACACAGTACGCTTTTCTAATAAAATAATAAACAACAACAACAAAAAAGCATCAATGTCCTAATGAACTATCCCTCTAAAGCAAAAGTGACATAACATCAAAATTTAAATGTAGGTTCTCTTTTCATTGTGCATAATGTACATTAATTGTCTACAACTTACAAGTGCACAACTAGAAGATGCTAACTTCCTCAGAGCCAATCTTGCAGTTGTCCTGTTTACAGAACTCCCATTTGACTGGAAGTTGTATATGCAGGAAGAAAACATAACTACATCCTTCTTCTTCTGCATTTTGAAAAAAAAAAAAAAAAAAAAAACAAACAAACAAACAAACAAAAAAAAAACACCTGAAAAAGAAAAAGAGCAGTAGAGAGTACATACAATTATGCAACATCTCAAGTTTTGGGTTTTACCCTGTGAAGTCAGTGGCAAATACAAGATGAGAAGTGAGATAATAGCACAGATATTTTTGTTGTTTAGAACACAGTATAATTAATCCCTTTTACAGGTACCCAAACAGGAAGTTTTGTTTTAATTATACCTTCAGGGTGTCTATTTCACAGACACTGCATGACAGTTTGCACAGCACTTTTTTAAATGTTATATCACTTCTATCCTAATATTTATTGGATGAAGGATTATTTGATAAAATATTGTAACTTGTCAGAATTCCTTTTCTTTCATAAAAAGTAACTGCATTACGAATCAAGCTCAGAAGCATGATGTTGCAATTACTAAAAGCACAGTGTTTCATTGTAAAAAGTCAGTGACATACTATAACTCCCTCCACCCACAAAACCAGCTGTTAGCATTTCAGTATTTCTGAATGCTGTTACAACACAACCAAACAGAAAGATCAGCATTGTCAACACCATGCGAATGTAATTCTTTGAAACTCCAATTCTTAAGTCAGCCTAAAAATACTGCATGCAACGTGTACAAGTGCAGTGCCTCTTCCAAACGGTAAAGTTACCACTATTTAGCAAAAAGTGTCTTGTATCTATTTGACACAGATGCTGTTCAGCTTCTAAGCAAAACCCTCAGCAAAAACAGGGACATCTTTTTACTGAATGAACAGTGCTAGTGCAATGGTTTTCTAAAGAACAAATTTAGCCTTGCTTCAGTCAGGTGAAGAATCCCATTAATATTTGATTTGTGCCAGATAACCCCTTTTTGTTGACCCTGCACAACAGAAAGCACATGCCTGACTCAAGGGAGGATATTGATGAAAGCAACGGATGTGACTGAGCAGGCTGAAATAAAGGATGTTGGTTTGGGGCACAGTTGGAAGACTGGGACCTGACTTCCACAAAGTCATTTAATAACTATCAAGGTCCAATAATTATAATCGGATTCTTTATGGTTTCTTGTTCTTTAAACAATAATAATGGCCTGCACAGCCTTTTATAAGCTATGGCTGTCCAAGGGACTATCAGCAGTTCTCAGAGGACCCCAGAATTGCCCATGCAAAGTCTCAGCTGTTTTCAGAGCTCCACATTGACTTGGTTGCTCAGAGACTGTGCATCAGCAGAGGCAACAATCACCAACATCAGGAGAAGGCCACCTGGGAACCGGCCACTGACGTAAACCAAGTTTAATCAGAGCTTTGGGTATTTTGAGAGAAAGACTCACAAGTGTGCAAAGGAAAAACAAAGAACCTGGGGAGTGTTATTTATATTCCGCCATGTTCATACCCACTGTTGGTCATCACTCACATTAAATCCATCTCTGCTTCTTCAAACCTCTACCAGCCAAGTCGGAGTAGAAATTACCATGTTTACTACCATGCCCATGAAGGAACTACACCAGAGCAAAAACCTCTGTTCCTGAAACTGAAATGCAACTGCAGAACGGCTGAGCCTTGACATGCTGGCAGGCCACCAGCACACTAGGAGCCTGGGCTGGACGCTGGGGAGACACACGGAGGAGTACCATGCAGGCAGTTTAAATCTAGCTTTTGTCAAGTGGCAGTAGATAATAGTGGTGTGCATAAATTTATTACACAGAGAAAGTTAAACTGTTCATTCTTAAACAAAAGTGTTGGTTAAGCCCTAAAGAATAATTAATTATTGTAAGATTCTGTTAATTCTCTGTCACACTAAAAACACCTCTAAAAATAACTATGTGTATGATTCTATCTATTAATCTACCTATGTCTTTTTATTCTAGAATATCACAATTACAAAAACAAAGTAATAGTTTTCACACTAAACAACCTGACATTTATCTAATAATTTGAAGCTCTACTTGATTATTTGTTTTAATTGTTGACAGATGATTCACCGAGATGGAGAATCATACTTCATTGTGCAAAAATAAATTTTCTCAGAAAATACTTCCAAAACAGCAACAAAGATGTTTTTGAAGAATTAACTACATTATGGAGATTAGAGTGTAATTTTGAAATAAGAAAGAGTAAAGACAATTTAAAAATCGTACAAACTATTCTAATGTGTATATATGCAAAACAATAGCCTTCAAGACATTTTCCTCAGGTAATTGTTCAAAGATCATGAAATAACAAAGGTGAAAATGTTATTGTAGTCTTCTTGCTATTTAAAAGTAGCATTTTGTTTTCTTTTGTCAGTCTGCACCTGAGTTTAAGGAAGCTACAAACTGGATACCTATGTAGACAGTGTCACAGGTTACATAATTTTTTACCAGGAAATAATCATCTTTAGCCCCTTGTTCAAAAATTCTGTAAGTACTTAAAACATAAAGGATTCAGCTCCAGAATTTGATGGAGCACCATATCCTCGAAGAAGACTAAAGGAAGTTAAAAATATTAATCTGAACCTATCGGTCTTTACAATCCTACACCTTAAACACTATTAACACTTTTCTATCTTTTTATCTTTTGAAACTCACAATGCAGGGAATGAAGAAAATAGGAAAAATTACACAGTAAAACACATAAACTGCTTTTAGAATAACGCTTTAGAAGGCTAGAGAGCTAAGAGACAAGCAACCTGGGAAAAAAGTAATAAGGAAAATATATTTTAAAAGCATTGCAGACAACTTTCACGTTTATTCCTCATAGAAGACAGCCCATGATGCAGCATTGACTCAAGCTCAGTCAGGTTCCCCTGGCTGGTATGAATACAGAATACTAAAACAATAAGTAGAAGATTCTTGGGAGTTTGAAAATCAGAGTGTTGCAGGCAAAATTCCTGAGAATCTTTGCTGTTACGTTCTAGCCAGAAAAATTCAGATTGGTTAGGTCGAGTGAAGGGAAGGTCTGCATGATGCAAAGCCTGTTTCCCCAGGAGACTTCTCCACAGCACAGCTCCAGGTGAAAACACCCCAGCTAAGGTGAGAGCCAGGAACCGGACTGCCATGTTTGCAGCTGAAAGCTGAGGAGACCAGCTTGGGCAGAAGAGGATTTGAATGCCGCTGCCCTGCTTCTGCTGCAGCATACTTTCAGTTAGAGACAACCACACCACCCCCTCCCAAAGCTGGCCACGCTGTCGAGAACCTCTCCCTAGTAAGCGCAGCAAATCCGAGTGAAAAGGGGCTGTGCCTGCTCTCCAGAGAAATGTTCCAAAGAGGAGCAGAGATGTGGAGAAGGAACCTTGCTGGTTAGGGACAGCACTGGCACAATAATAAAGGAGCATAAACTGTCTGAGAATAAATTTAGGATGGGAATAAGGTTTCTAATAGCCTGAGGAGTGAGGCTCTGCTCAGTCTTCAAAGAGGTGCAGTGGGAGTGATGGCCCAGCTAAATTTAGA
The DNA here is from genome assembly GCF_000699245.1 of Pterocles gutturalis. Classification (NCBI taxonomy): domain Eukaryota; kingdom Metazoa; phylum Chordata; class Aves; order Pterocliformes; family Pteroclidae; genus Pterocles; species Pterocles gutturalis. Next base: position 80,410 of record NW_010102855.1, read on the forward strand.
CTGTAGCTTGCTTGAATCTGAACAAAACAAGACCAGCCCACCATCACAGCAAAATGGAGTTGATAACTCCACAGGCCTCTCTAGTCCTATCTCCTGCGTAGAAAATGTTGGCTTCTGTTGCCAATTCAGGCCACTACAGAGGCCTGTGCTCTGGACACTATTCAGTCTGTTCACCTGCCACATTTTTATTTGCTAGGAAGTACTGCTAATAACAGTTATGGAGGAAGAAAAGAAGAATTGCTTTCCAAAGCTTTCAGTTTACAAATCTTTATAAAGGTATCTTAAATTCCTGAGCTCTCCTGAATATCAGAAGAGATGTAAAGAAAAACAGCAGATGCCATTAAGTCTGGACATTCATCACTTTTAGGAGTTAGGGCAGTACAAGTGCATCTCATACTAAATATAAGAAACATAATTTTTAGACTTGTAAAAACAGTACTGCAATTCTTAGGCAAAATTTTTATTAATCTCAAAAAAGGACAATTGTTTTTTACACTAACTATGGCTTCCCAAACATGTTTTCAACAGCATTAGTCATAGCATAACTATGGAAACACCAAATCCTACTATGCCCACATACTGCAGGAGGCAGAGGTGTCCTCCTTCAAAATTAGCTCCTTTATTCCTATTTTAAAGTCCTTAAGCTGTTTGATACATAGGAAATCATACAACCTCAGATTGTTGCAAAAGAAATGTATGTACATTAATTACCATGCTACTTGGACAACAGGTGCTTTGTAGATGAAATCTGGGTGCTAAAAATAGTGCATTCCTAAAACTTTCTCAAACTTCAAGGTAAGACTAGGTGAGCAGGGTTAGATCTTCAGTCAGCAACTATCTTTACAAAATTACTCACACAACACACCTGCAATATTAAAAGAAAGGACAAAAGGAACATCATTCTGGAAACTGCTAGCCTAGTTTATTTATTTCAGTGCTTTAGCAATACAAAAAAATATTTTGCTTAGTGGCAGTTTCACATAATTTAAAGAAAAACTTTAATTTAAAAATAAGGGGGGATGGAAATAAAAAGAGGGGTGGAGGATAAAGTTTCAATCACTCTTGTATTTTAATGGATTTCTTTCAAATTAAATAATGAAAAAATTCTCTTAAAATGTGGAATATTGACCCAGCAGATCACAACTATTTTGGAGAAGTCATCATAATCTATCATGCAAATATCTAGACAGTGTTTTTTATACGCATGGATTATTGACCCCGAAATACTGCCAAAAGTATTCTATCATGTCAGAGCAGAAGCCATGCATAAATATGTGCTCATATTTTTATTACATTTAAGCTCTAAGAAGCCACTGTAAATACATAATAGATATGTTTCTACAAAGACATGAATTTATTTATTTTTCAACATGACTAATCACATGAGAGAATGCTGAAGACTTCTTTTACACACTTTCTACTTTAAAGGAAGTGGCTGAGTTACAAGAATGTAAGTGTGTTAGAAGCCTCAAACTTACAAATGCATTTGTAGTCCTATGCATTATTTTTGCTTATACCACAGTGAGAAAAGAAATATATCCTCTGTACCTTACTTTAGTTTCTACATCTGAATACACAGCATATATTTATAGTCAGTTACAGATCACTAAAAGCTGTTTATATAAAATACATTAAGCAATCCCATCACAATAAAGTAAACTACAGACAACACTGCAGATCAAAGCATTCAGCACTTCAGCTTTAGCATAATATTGCACGAGATATCTTTCTGGGGAGAAAAAAAAAAAAAAAAAGAAAAAGAAAAAGAAAACAGAAAACCAAACAAAACCACCACTCCATAAACAAAACCAAAAACATAACCAATAAAGCCTGTCATCTGGAAAAATCTTTCCAAATTGTGTTTTAGAGAACCAATATCCTGACTCTACATCAGGGGCAGCCTCTGTTAAGCATTTAAGTGCACTCAATGAAAAGTAACAGTTTCTTCTCCAATCCTGAACTCTCAGTGACCGTCACGGAAAGTAACAGTTTCCCATTCCCTGTCAGCCAGGGACATTAATAATCATCAAAACAAAACACCTTCAAGCAAATATCTGCTTCTGATTAATCTCCATTCCAATGAATTAAATTCATAAGAGGCAACCTGCTGCCTTGTTTACGCCTTTTTAATATGAGGAGCAGAAGTTGGATATAAGGATTTTGCTGCCCTGAGGGCTACGAAATATGCCTCATGTGGCAGTGAGCCAGCTCTCCGAGGGAGCCTCCTTTGCTGTTTCTCTCACAGCTATTTTCTAATGGATAATTTTTAAACAGACACACACAAACACGCACGAGTCACCACAATACAGGGCTGGGGGGTTTGTTTTTGTCTAAAGTACTGTAAGTATTTGTACTCGTAACAAGGATCTCAAGGTTTCCTCCAGTTCCAGTTTCAGTTTGGGGTTTAGGGTGGGTTTTTTGGGTTTTTTTTTTTGGTTTTTTTTTTGTTTTGTTTTGTTTTGTTTTTTTTTTAAACGGGAAGGGTGGAGCGGGGGGGAGTGGGGGGGGGTGCGTGTGGATTTTGTTTTTTCCCAGCTGCCTTACCCTCTATACAGCACAGCACACAAAACACCGCTCCTCAGCTTAACCGACCTAGGCTCAATTAGTGCAACATTTTGCACACATCCAAGCAATCAGGAAGCAGAGATATTTAGTTCAGTCCTCATGTGGATTGCACAGAAACCTTTAATTAAGGGTGGAAAGATATTTCTTTGTAAAAAGAAAAAAAAATTTAAAAATCTCACAATGTAATTTACACAGCGTGGAAACGCCTACAAGGAGATGAAGTACCTGCACTGGGGAGATGTTCAGTTGTTCAGTTCATCTTCCGTTGACAAGGAAACCAAACCGCACTTCATTCTCCAGGAAAACCTTCCACTGCCTCATTTGAAAATGTATTATTTGTATATATGTATATATCTATCATCATCATCATGATAATAATAACCATCATAAAATACTGCTGGCAAAAGAATAAAAAAGTCAAGGTGCAAAATGTGCAAAAGTAAGGATCACCTCTTTGGCTCCTGTTTTGCTTTGTTATCTTTAAGGAGGAAAAAAGTATTTAAAAATGATAACCATAACACGCTGCAAGAAAAGTTTCACATTATAAACAGGCATCAAAAACTGAAAAAGAAGAAGAAAAAATACCCTGCTGGTTGCACTGAGTGTCAAAAAAAAAAAAAAAAAAAAAAAGAAAAAGAAAAAAGAAACAACAACAAAAAATAAAATTAAAATCTTGCTCTGTGGCTTCCACCAGTATTGCAAGATTACAAACTCTGTGTAAACACTGCTGTAAAATGCATTCGCAATTCCCATCTCTTTACAAAAAAAAAAAACCCTTAAAAACACCCCAAAAAATAAAAATAAAACAACACCAGAGAAAATACTCTGCAAAAAGAGTTAGAAACATGCCTTTTCTCTTATCTTTAAAAAAAATAAGCATTATATTTCATATCTCTTTTCCGTGCCACAACAAAACCAGTTGCATATATAGAAATATAGCTACTAAATGTATATCAGTTGTTGCTGGACTGGCAAGTCTGTATTATTAATATTATCATTTTTCATTCCCAGTGACTCCCGGCCCCAGCAGCATCTTTTGCTCACAGTTTAGTAACCATCGCATGCTAGGAAAAAAAAAAACTTGTCATCAGCAAAAGATCAAATCCATTTAAACAATAATCAAAGAGGAAGAAAAAAAAAAGAAAAAAAACAAAAAAAAAAACAAAAGGAAGAAAAAAAAAACAGGACAAAAAAAAAAAAGGAGGACAAGAATGTCAGCGGAAAGGTACTCACCGAGCGGGAGTAAAAGGGAGGAATAAAAATGAGAGTTACTATAAAATACAGTATGGCGGTGGAAGAAGGAATGA
>NW_010102856.1:0-213 GCF_000699245.1 Pterocles gutturalis
CGGCGCCAGGGCGGTTTTTACCTTGTTGTAGATGTAGCAGTTGGTGAACATGGTGTTGAAATCCTGCATGCACTCGGCAGCCCCCCAATAATAATTATTCTCCAAGCGCCGCTTGATTGTCCCCATGTCCATGGGCTGCTTGATGATTTTATGATAATCCTGCCAATAAAAAAAAAAAAAATTGGCGGTCAGGGGGATCACCGGAAACCGCGC
>NW_010102856.1:1046-1546 GCF_000699245.1 Pterocles gutturalis
AATCCGCCTGACACCCCCCTGCCTGCGCACATCAGCAAAATGGGGGAAGGGGGGACACACACACGCTCACGCGCACCCCCGGGGAGTCTTCCCGCGGCCGCCCGCGTAGAGCTCGGTACCGGCAGGGCCCCTTGACGGCGTCGACGGGCTGACGGAAAGGCCAAGCAAACTGGTGTTTCCACAGAGCTTTCATCACCACTTTGTGCAGATACTGCAACTGGTTGGTGACCCGACCGGGTTTCTTGGGATTCGAAACCTCTGGCGGAGGTGGATTCACCTGGGGGGATTGCAGGGCCGGCACCGACGCCATGGTTGGACTTTCGAATCCCTCGTAGAGAAGCGAGGGTTTGCGGATCCGCTTGCCGGGAGTCGATTCCGTCGCCAAACCCATGAGCCCGGCATTGCCCTCCCCCAGAATCCTAAAAGGGGAGGAGAAACAGCGTTAACGCGTCAACTCTGCGCCAGGGTGCCAAAAAAAAAGAAAAAAAACCCCAAAAAAT
>NW_010102857.1:0-29011 GCF_000699245.1 Pterocles gutturalis
GTGAGGATCCCTTGGGGGTTCCTCACTGTCGGCCCAGCTCACTCGTGTAGAAAACGCAGCCAGGCAGCTGCCAGTGTCCTGCCAGGCCCGTCCCTTGAGGCTCTCTGACGGCATCCACCTCTGCCTGCACTGTGCTGTCACCCTGCTGGGCCCTTGCTCCCCTCTCCCACCGCTGTTGGGCCCCAGGGACAGCCAGGAAAGCAACCCAAGTGCTCTGCATTTCTGACAGGAATAGCAACTCCTTGCTCTTGCATTCACACCTTGTCACTGCTGCTGCATTTGGGCTGGTAACACAAAGGGACAGTTCTGAATCAGAACAAGCCACCCAAGGGACCAAACATTCCTAAAAAATTTTGTGAGAGTCTTCTTCCTCTGAACCCAAACTGACCTTACTGGGTCCTCTTAAAAGGCCAACTATTAAAGCTAGCTGCCTTTACTGCACACAGGTTTTAGGTCTGTGAGGTTTCCTATTGCTAAAGGTCATGTAAACCTTCACAATTAAATTGGTCAGTGTGACATTGTCCTCATTACAACACATTTGTCTGATAAATCAACATGCAAAGGACCAAACGCAGAGTTTGGAGAAAGTTTGGAAAGCACTTTCAGGTGCCAAGGCAGCCCATTATTTTTTTCTTTGAATATTTCTTCCAACCTTTCCTTTCACCTCCATTTAGGCGGAATGAAGCTCTGCTTGTTTTTTAGATTGCCATCCCTCAAAAGTTGCATCTCCAGGACCAAATAAGCATGATGGAAGCATAAATTGAAGCTATTTCAACCCCTTTGTACAGAAGTGTTTGTATGAATGCAGGGAAAAAAAAAAAAAAGCAAATAACATTGCCATTGGCCTTTTGCAGTCATTTTCCCTCTACTTATCTGGGGAAAATAAATGTGTCATTGTGTGTCCTAACCTCAGCGCAAGTCAAGACGAAAACCTTTCCTGACATCAGAAAGAAGCCAGAGCACCCTCTACATACAGAGGTACTTCACAGCTACACAGGAAATCAGGCAAAGGGAAATACCTTGAAGTAAAACACACTGAAGGTTATAAACATTAACTAACAGACCTAAGCTTCAGCAGCTCAATATGAAAACTAAAAAAAAGATGGGAAAAAAATCCCAATACTAAAGAAGTTTCCCAGTTTTGCTGTTAGTAGTTTCTGATCAAGTCTGGAACAGTTTATGTGGAAAAGAGTTATGAAATAGTGCACATACAGACAGATAGACTTCTGCTCCATGCAACAGGATTTGCTGCTGCTGTAATGTGAGAATAGAAGTGAAGAACTTAGAGGTCAGAAAGCTCAACCCTAATTCTGTCCTTTTATGTTTGCAAGAAGGAAGGAGGTGTTTTCTGAGGTGAGGATTTTGCTATCAGCGTGTCATCCCCTGGCTGCAAACGTCCCCATCTCCCCCACACTCCCAGCTGCGTGCCACTTTCTCCTGAGCCAGGCTATCCAAGGAGTTACCACTGAGACTGCTTAAGCTAGCTGTGGATTTGGCCTGAAAGGAGCTTGGGAGCAACTGTGCAAACCACTGGCAGGCTGTGGTGGGAAGGGACTACCGGAGCAGAAGAACATGTCTAACCAGCAAGTGCAGGTTGGGCCAGTAGTCCTCTCAGCAAGCAAAGCCACAGTTTTGCGCTACAGACAGCATTTACTCCTGGATTTGGCCATGCTGATTTTAAAAAAACTCTGCTGTCCCAAGCTAGTCCCAGACCCATTTTGGGCCAGTCGACACAACATGGTCATCAGTGCAGCGAGCCAGCTCTGCCCAAGGCAGGGGCTGCTCAGCCACTCTCCTGGGAGAGCTGTTCACTCCCCCAGCTGAATGGGAAACAAATCCAATACATCTCCTGGCCTTCACTCAGCGTGGCACAGCAGGGTACAGGACAGTTCCTCACCCACACAGGCAGAGGCACCGACTGGACACTAGAAAAGGCCAGATCAGACTCAGATTCTTTATGCCTTTCAGAATAAAATGCTTCTCTGTCTGTGTCAGCAAACCTGTGCAAGGCTCCTGGGTTTATCTAAGGTGACCTGCATGATGACAAATCCATGAACCAAACACCCACCTGAAGCATGCCGAACACCACTCCTGGGCTGGGGAACAGAGCAATCTCCCATCGTGAAGGGCTGAGGGTCCTGGGATGAGCTGGAGAGGTCTCTGTTGGCGGTACCGCACTTACCAATGTCTTTCCTCGTTTGCTTCAGGCTGTAGAGCCTAAACAAGTGACAAGATGAGTCTCAGTCTTGCCACCAGGCTATGCAGTGCTTCAGGCAGGTCTGGGAGCTGAGGACAGACAGATGAGAGATAAAGGTGGTTCTTCCAGCAGCCCCCACCGTCCTCAGCAATAAGGAGCCTCTGGCTCCTTGGCTGCAGTCCCTAGGGCTTCCCAAGGGAGAAGACTGGGAAGATGAGGAGGGTTGAGCAGTGGTGAACCAGTGCTAGCACTGGGAGCAGCCAAGGCAGACAGCGGTCAGCTGCCCTCCCACCAGGCAGCAGCAAGGGAGCTGCATCACTCAGGCAAGCCTGAGATTTCCGAAGAGCCTCCCACTGGGAAATCCACATGGATCTCAGGCTTGCTCCCAAAGGCAACCATGAGCCCTCCCAGAGTTTGGAAAAGCCCTGCAAGGCACCTTGTCTCGCTTTTCTCCAAGAAGTGCCCAGGCTGCAGCACCACAGCCTTACTACTCGTGGACTTCATCTACTCACAGCTTCCCACCTCTTTCAGCTGGAGCCCTCCTCCCCTCTACACAGTGCCAGGAGGCTTTGGAGGCTGTGCAGCCCGCCAGCCCCTGCCCTCTCTGCAGCTGGATCCTCCCCTTGGCTCTCTCTTCCTGTCAGCAATCCCTGCCCTCTGCCTGCATGCAGAAACATGCCACTTGGTCCTGCCTGGGCTGGCTGGTGGTTGCCTCACCACCTCTGCAAAGATCTCAGCTCCATAAACAGCCAAGCCTGGTTTCCTATGCGTTTTTTTCTGACACTTGCTATTCCCCAAGAGCATCTCCCTGAGAGTCAGGAGTGCTTTCATCTGTCGTGCAGGTGGTATAGAAGTTGCCACGTCTCATTAGAGAGTGCCCAGCCGCAGCCCCAAGCTTGTAGCTACCTGGGTGTGTTTGCACAACCTGGGGCTTGTCCAGGCAAAGCTGAGGTGGGACTTGGCATGGGTCCAGACCTGGTTCTCTTACAGGCTTCCCTGCAGAAAGCTCCAAGGAAGCAGAGAGGCTTTTGGGAGCAGAAAGCTAGTTGGGAAGGAGGGGAGAAAACAATTTACCAAATCTCCTGAACCTGCAGCTGGCCTGCATGCTGAGAGGAGATGCTTTTTTAGCTGGCAACAGCACACATGCTCAAGAGGCAGAGAGCAGCCCTTTGCATACCAGAGCAAACCAAGTGGGAGACACATCCCATTCTCCTCTGGTGATGACTCAAGAGCTGCTCCTCTAGGGAGGAAGGATGAAATAACAATAATGTTGGATTTTAGCTGTTGTCAGAGCAGCTCAGAGCATGTTGCTAGGCATCTACTGCAGGAATCACCTGCAGGTGCTTTCACGGGAGGGGCTGGGCCAGTTTATTGGGCTCTCCCAGTGCAGCCCAGTGCCAAATACCTTTGAAATGGGTATAATCCATTCTCAGCATGAAGGAGCTATTGCACAGTCATCTCCCCAGGATTAAGGTTTAAATGGAGGGGCTGTGGCACAGCTGGGGAAGGGCAGTGGGCAGACTCCAGAGCCACACTTGCCCGTTTGGTACATGTTCGGGGGCTCACAGGGGTGGTGGTATGCAGCCTGCCTGTGGAGGCAGCAGTCTCACAGGTGCACATGAGAGCCTTCTCTCCCATCCTGCCCTGTCTTCCCTTATTATAGGGTGATTGAAGTCTTCAAAGGATTAAATGGTGAAGTGGTTTTCTTCTGCTCCTGGAAATGAAGCTCTGTAACCAGATGAAACTTTCACATGCAAGCACTTGCTCAGACAAAGTCCTATCATTTTGGTCTGCACACAGTGCAATTCCCATCTCACTGATATGCAAGAGCACAACAAGATGAGGCTGCTTTTAAATCCTGTGGAGGCTGTAGTGCTGCTTAGAGTGGCAATATACCTGCAATATACCCCAGGGGTGCCCCACCACAGAGATGTCTCTGTCTACAGCCAGCGCACTGCCCCCAGCCTCACTCAGAGAATATTTGCCTCCCTGTTGCCTGCTCTGCAGTGATTTTTGACCTGCCTCTCTTAAAGTGAGACCAGCTCTGCTACTAGGGAGAATGCACACACATGTTAAGTGCCAGTGTGATGAAATACCTTTCCACACAGGCTTTAAACAGCTTTTTCTCACCTGGCTTGGACATCTCTAAGCAGCTCTGGGGTTCAGGTCCCCTAGGTGGCATTTCCTAATGACTCCTTAGACCATCAAGGCCACCACAGAGAAAGAACTTTTCCATGCCTCAAGACTCCAGCTCCCAAACCTTTTGTCCTAGAAAAAGAGGAGCTGATACAGCTGTGACTGTGATGCCCATCCTCACGGAGATAATTGTGGCAGCCACTGAACGTGGACGGTCTCCCTCCAGAGCTGTGTCTGCTTTGCTGGTACAAACAGCAAGGCACTTGGCTCAAGGAAGGAGGCATCCCCAGTTGTGCCCTTGCAATTGGTGATACCCTGCTTCAGTCCACACTGTACTAGTGCTTTTTCTCCATGGTGCAGCATGCAAAGACCAGGTTACCAGGGCCAGTCTGGGAGGAGAGAAAGTACTCCTCCATAATGGAGGCATCAGTGTGAATTCAGGGTGTCTCCTGGAAAAATGGTGCGTAGATATTTTATTCTTTAATGGAATAAAATAAGACTGATTGCTTAGTGTGCTGCAGGTATTTGCCAGGAAACACTCTTAGCAGCACTGGCTGTAGCTTTTAGAAGAGGATATTTGTCCTTGCAGCTTAGCTGATCTTTCGTATTGCAAGCCAGCTCCTCCTCCATGAAGTAAAGCAGCACTGTGTAACACCGATCTGAGCGAAGCAGAGCAGCTGCACGCTTGTGGAGGGTATTTTGTACTGAGCCCTGTGCAGGCAGACCTGGCTCCTGGTTGCATGTGGGGTTGAGTATGATTGCCCGGGCATACAAAGGGTGCTAATTACACAGTGGAGTTTATTTGCATCATTTGCAGCTACGTGACTCTAGCTCTGCTGGGCAAGATTTACAGGTCCTCACAAGGAGACAGGTTATTTATTCCCAGGGTTTCACATCGTTTCTTCCCATGCCAGTCCAGACTAGCTATGTGGAGATGAGTCATGCTTAAAAGAGGAATTGTGCTGCTATTTCCCACAGCATCAGAGAAGCTGAGTTGCCGCTGCCATTGTTCTTTCCTGGAAGGCAAACCTCCTCCAGCACAGTGGCCCCCACACACTCTTGGATGAGGCTGCAGCAGTCCGTTGCTCACATCAGGATGCGTTTGGATGCAAGTTAGCCACATGGTCACAGCCCACCCTGCCCAGCTCAGGAGAAGTTTGGACTAGCGCGGGCTGCCTTGCCAAGGACTCAGGTACCTTAAAGACATGGTAGCTGTCAGCAGGAGCTGGCGTGAGACCCAGTGACAGCAGCACCTCCAGGTCAGATGAGGATCTGCGCTTCTCCCACCAGCACTGTGGGTTTACGAGAGGGTGCTTGGGGCAGCAGCATCCTTCAGGGCCAGGATGGCTGCTATGCTCTCATCTGAACCAGGCCCAGGTCTGGGGCGTGATCCTTAACACACTAATGAAAATGGAGCCAGTCTCTGGCACCAAATCAAAGCCTGGGGCTGAGCCTAGACATAAAGGACCAGACCAGTTCTGCTACCTGCATTTCCAGGTTCAGTCTGGCCTCTGCGCCAAGCCAAGGACACAAAGCAGAATGTGCGGTTTAATCTGGCTGTATTAACATGTGAATTTAGTTAATTTAATCTACTCTCAATACAATCTAAAACAAGCTCTAGAAAAATGGCATTTAATCTTTCTCCAAGCCTCCCTCTATGCATCTGAGCAGGGGACCCACAGTGTAGCCATGGCCAATCGCAGTGAAATGAGAAGCCAAGTTTTAGCAGCATCTAGAGGATGGGGCTAAGATCAGCATCCTGTCGTCTTTAGATTTGTGCCGGTCTGATTTAAAGGTTCTCCTGACCCGAAATCTCTCCATGTGACAGAGGAGAGCGTGGAGAAGGCAGAGGAATGTGGGGAAGGCATGGTCACAGGGGCTGGTACCCACCAGCCCCAGCCCTGCTCTCAGGTTTGCTCGAGAGGCAGCAGGGCTTGTGCCAACGGTGTCCCCACATTCGTCCCAGTGCCCACAGGGACTGCAGGGGGCTATGCTGCTTCACTGGCTCCAGGGGCGTTTCAGCAACTGCAAGTCCTCCCCTGCCCAGCTGAGAAACGTGCTCCTGCACACCAGGCAGCTGCACTGAAATGAAGGCAGCTGCTCTGATGCCACCAAAGGGCATGTGTCTTTTGGGAAAAGCACAGTGCCAGGCTGCTGCTGGGGACTGCTCACTGGGAGCGCGGCTGGGTCCTCCAGGAAGACTCTACGATGGATTCAGGTGCTGTCCTGTAGACTCGCTCCGTGTCAGCTTGCTCTGTGCACCCAGTCGACTACAAAAAGCATGGCATTGCACTGGCTTTGATCACATTTGACAAAAGAAGGCCCCAGTGGTTTATCACAAGGAAAAACATCAAATGGTTTGGAAATATTGATCAGGAGGATAGAACTTATTTTGTGCAGCTCAAGTAACATTAACTTGCAAGAAAGAGAAAAATAGTGAGAAAAAGAGAGGGAGAAGGCATTGTATTCCTTTCCTGCTTCTGCCTGCCCTGTATAAATGCAGCCTGGCTGCAACAGAGGTATGGAGGGTTAGCTGCCCAAACCAAAGGCAAATTCATCTGAGATCCAGGGATTAAGAGACCACCATTTGATCTCAGATTAAACAGTGGATGAGCACTACAAAGGATAGCTTAAAACATTTGGAAAGGTGTTAAAGAAAATCAAGCCGGCAGGGACAGGTGAGCACGCTCTGTGCCATGACTCTGCAGCATCTGGGAGTTGTGAGCCTGACTGTATGGGAAGAGCAGAGCAGCTTGCCAGCTGGGGAAGGGTCTGGAGCACAGGTCTGATGAGGAGAGGCTGAGGGAACTGGGGGCGTTTAGTCTGGAGAAGAGGAGGCTGAGAGGAGACCTCATCACTCTCTACAACTGCCTGAAAGGAGCGTGTAGTGAGGTGGGTGCTGGGCTCTGCTCTAAAGTAACAAGTGATGGGACAAGAGGAAATGGCCTCAAGTTGCAACAGGGGAGGTTTAGGGTGGATATTAGAAAGAATTTCTTCACTGCAAGAGTGCTCAGGCATTGGAACAGGCTGCCCAGGGAAGTGGTGGAGTCACCATCCCTGGAGGGGTTCAAGAAACGTGTAGATGTGGTGCTTCGGGACATGGGTTAGTGGGTTGGGTGGTGTTGGGTTGATGGTTGGACTTGATGATCCTTGAGGTCTTTTGCAACCTTAATGATTCGATGATTCTGTGATGTGGGGTCAGTGAGCTGTGCATGTGCGCGAGTGATCTGGCAGAGCTGGTGTCCCACTGCAGCCCAACCAGTCCCATTCAAGACTCTCTGGGGACCGCGCAAGGGCAGCTCAGGGTCCCTGCTGTCCCAGAGCAGCCTCAGGGATGGAGCAGAAGGGACCGCAGGGGACCCAGCTCATGACTCTTGATGGCTTTGTGAGCAGTGTTCTAGGAGGAGAAGAGCACCAGCACTGCCAGGTGGCTGTCACTCCAGATGAGGAATGTTTGGCAGGTGCATGAGATGCTTCACATCATCCCAGGTCCCCAGTGCTCCCACACCGGTGCTGGCCTCTGGCTGCCAGGCTGGTTCCTGGCACAGCCCCACTGCTGGCAGTACCCTGACCTCTGTGTGGGGAGACCCAGAACAAAATGGAGAAGCCCAGAGCATCTTTCCTCCACTGCTGCAGGGCCAGGCAGATGCCCTGCTCTGCCAGCGCAGCGTTCAAGGGGGACAGAACACAAGCAAGGGATAACTCGAGCTTCCTCAATGCCATCCAGCCATCCCCCAGTGTTTCTATTTCCTAACCACCCTCGGAGCTGAGAGCACCAGGAACTCACCCTGCCCCGCACCACTTTGTTGCTCATATTGAACTTCTCTCCCTCACTCTCAGAGGAGCATGGCCGCCTGCCAAAAGCCCTTACTAGGAATAAATTATCCAGCAAAACCAGGCTAGCTAGCTGTAAATGCATGCTTGAGAACAGTAACCCCAGGGCAGTGAGGCCGGGGTTCTGAGCGCAGTGGAGCTGCTTCCCAGCCTTGCTTTGGGAGATTTTGGGGGCTTTCCCTGCCAGCATGGTTTATTTTCCTGGACTTGGCCTGTATTTCCTCGGACAAATCATCCAGCTCCCTGGAGCAACTGCTCATTTGCAGCCAGCACAGGTCAGCACTAACCCTCCACATGCCCATTTTGGCTATTTTGTTCTGCAGCACCTTCAAAATCATTAATACAGCATGCTGTTAAATAGGCGTCAGTCCCACATGGGCAACACCACCCCAAATCAGTGCTTGGGGACTGTGCCACTGGCCCGACCCCTATGTGCTGGTAGAGGACTCCATGGCTCAGCCTCAGCTTTTGTTCCACTGCAGCTTTATGAAATGCAGAGAGCAGCCATGAGGCTGGGGGACGCAGAGCTGTGCTAGGTGGACACTGAGTCTCCACCAGGTCTGGGCAAGGTCTGACAGCCATCAGCTCCCTGCTGCACCTTGCCCAGACCCGGTGGAGACCCAGCAGCAGGCACAGGTCCCTGCCTGCGCCCATGGAGCCACAGCGTTCCACACAAACACCAGCCTTTTCTCACTGTGGCCAAAGCCACCTCCCCACTGCGAACATCAGGCCACTGGCTTTACAAATAGATCGTGCCCTTGCGAGGCTGGTGCCTCCATCGCCAAAAAGCATCGTGCGACAAGGAACCCCAAGGAAGCTGCTGCTAAGGGTCTGAGCGTGGGACTGCCTGAAAGCATGTAATTGCTTTTCCATCTTCATCTTGTCAGGCGGATGGCAGTCCTGCAAACCACAGCTTGTTTTCCAGGCAGCCCTGCCACCAGCCACGGCCACCTGGCAGGCGCTGTGATCCCGAGTGATTATTTAACAGCAGATTGTATAACAGAGCAGGGCAGACATTACATTTCTGTCCCTGACCTCAGCCCTGGGACATCTCCCACCCGGAAAACTTCCAGTCTAATCTTTCAGACCTTGCAGGAGCAGCCTTGGGCATCTGACACCATCCTTCAGAGAGGAGCGATCAGTGGGGACTGGGGGGCTGTGGGCAGGAATAGGCTGCCCAGCACATCCCAGTCCCATGGTGGGGAGGAGAGGAGGGAGCCTAATGCCCCACCAAGGTGTTGTGGTTTGAGGCCACCTGGCAAACTAAGCACGATGGCAGCCTCTTGCTAAAAACCTCGTGAGCTGAGGCAAGGACAGGGGGGTTCGCTCACCACTTAAGGTCACGGACAAGAAACCAACTCGGCTTGGGAAAACACAGAAACAATTTAATTTGTTAACAATCAAACACAGAGCAAGATAACGAGAAAGAGAACTACATCTTATAAAGGCACCTCTCCCCCACCGCTCCCTTCTTCCCAGACCCAGAGGCTTGGTTCCCCATTTCTCCACCTTCTCCCCACAGCAGCGCAGGGGGCAGGGATGGGGGTCGCAGTCAGTCCATGTTGTCCCTGCCACTCCTTCCTCCTCAGGGGAGGGCTCCTCACAGTCTGCTCTGCTCCAGCATGGGGTCCCTCTCACGGGACAGTCCTTCACAAACTGCTCCAACATGAGTCCTTCCCACGGGCCGCAGTTCGCGTGTGTCCCCTCTCAAATATGTTATTCACAGAGATGCTGATGGGCTCAGCCCTGGCCAGAGGTGGGTCCAGCTTAGAGCTGGGGAAACTTCTGCAGTTTCTCACAGAAGCCATCTCCGTGGTGGTCCCTGCCCCCCCAGCCCTCTACGAGAACAGACTTGGAGCTGGGGAAACCTTTAGCAGTTACTCACGGGAGCCATCCCTGTGGCCCCTCCCTTGCCACCAAACAACCCACCACACAAACCCACAACACAAGGGCTCGGGTGTGGAGCCCAGACCCTGCCGAAATGCCCAGGATGACCCTGCAAAGCCCCCCTGCTACCCAGCATCCATTTAATAAAGCACCACACTTGCCTCTCCATGTCAGAATGAGCTGTGCCAGCAAGGTAAAGATGGATGAGCTGGCCTTGGGCAGCGTGAGCCAGCTCCAGCAGCAAGCCTGGGGTCCAGCCACACTGCCTCTTGGGTCTGGGAGCAGCTGAGCTCCTTGGACCTGCCCCAGCAGGGGTGAGCAGTGCCCAGAGGACAGCGGAGAGGTGCCGAGTGCTCTGGAGAGCCCCACTATAGCCTGGGGCTTCGGGAACATCAGCCTTGTGCTGGTGATGTCCCCAAAATGTGTTTCTCCCAGGAAGATGCTCCTTTATGTGGCTGAGGAGAAGAAAGAGTTCAGGGCAGGGCCCTTTAGCCTTCAGAAGGATACCGCAAGGTTGCAAGGAGACAGGCTTGGGCAGGCCTTGCTTACCACTGCTGGGCACTTGCCAGCTGGTTCAGACCCATCTCATTCAGAAATCAATCAAAACCAGGTTCTCCCAAAGCCTTATTCAAGCAGACCCAACAACAAGTTTGTTTCTGAGCTTGATGTCAGCCTGCCCTGGCTCTAAGGATTCCCTTTCAGCAGGTCTCAGGAGCTATGAGCAGCCATCAGGATGAACATGGATCTGCTGGGTAGCTGGAAAGAGCCAAGCAGGGCCACCGGTCCCAGGAGATGCTGTCAACATGGAGAGGTGGAGACACCTGGCTTTGTTAGTTGGGAAGGAGAGGTGGTTAGGAGGATTTAGCGGACGCCTACAGTAACTCGGAGAGCAGATACAGGGAGGATGGAGCCAAAGTCTTTCCAGTAGGTCAAGACAATAGAACGTGAAGCAAGAGGCAGAGATTGCAGCCTTGCTGGTTCAGGTAGGGTGTTAGGACAAACTTCTCCAGACAGGGGGTGCAGCCCTGGGACATGGACACATAGAAGAGGGGTCTCCATCCTTGGAAGTTTTGAAGCCTTTGCTCTGCAGAGCCTCAGCTGCTCTGACCCAGTGTTGGCAACAGCCCTGATCCAAGGGTTGGTTGGATCAGAGACTTCCACAGGTCCCTTCCCGCCAGCACTTTCATGAGTCCGTGATAAATGGGGTGGCAATTCTGCACCAAACAGAGCTGAAATCAGCCTCATGCCTTCAGCCATACATACCAACTTACATCAAACACTGCTCCTGTACAACTTACAAAGATGTACCTGCCCAGGGATGCAGCAGTCCCTGGAGGATTCTGCACCAGCCTGAGCTCAGAAGGCCACAGTTTACCAACCACCACAGCAAAAACAGGTTCAAAGGGCAAGATCAGAATGTCCAGCATTTAAAAGCCATTACTCTTTCCACAGCTGGGCTGAGGAGCCAGCTGCTGCAATGTAATTAAATCTAACCATTAAACAGAGGGGTAAGGAGGTGTGCAGCCTCCAAGGAGCAGGGTGCTGCATTACTGAGCCTGAGGTCTGTGTGTGCCAGCACCGGGAGGTGATACACAGCGAGGCACAGGGATGCTCCTGCAATGCCCAGCAAGCAGCACGGAGGGATGCATGGTCCCTAAGCTGCCACCGTGCCTAGCTCCTGCACCCTGAAGCAGCAACTAGCTATCAGAGCTCACCTGAACCATGTCTCACCGATTTCTTTGGCAGGGAAGAAAAGAATACAAGGATGGATGAATGAATGTATTTTTAATAGCTTACATAAACAATTAACTCCAAAGCTGCATTATAAATAGGTGGCACGAACTGTCAGTGCTCTCACTGAAAGGTGAGCTGGGTCTTTAATGCAGAAAATATTTTGGCTGTTTCAAATTGCCCTCCCCTTGGGGCAAGTCAAATCTCAGCTGGAGGAAGCAGCTCTGGCTTGCTTAGGAATATTTTGATTTTGCAAAGCTAGTATGCTTCATTTACAGCCAATGGGGAATTACTCTGGAGCTACTCCCTGGATCCTAAAAGCCCCATGAGCATGCCTGGTGCTTTGCAGCACAAAACAGGCTTGAGCTGTACCCTACTGTGCCACGGGTGGGCTGGGGGGCTGCTCAGCCTTCCTGGGGTACGAGAGCTCTGCTCCAGCTGGGCAGCACGGTCTCTGGCTCAGATCAGCTTCTGAACGACCCCATCTAAGCGAGGCCAGGGCTTGCAGTGCTCCTGCTGGCAGGGACAGCCCCTGCCTGGCCATCGCCCCTCGCCAGTGATGCAAGAGATGCCTTTGCACTTTGCCTCCATAGCAAACTAGCGCTGGCAGCAAAGACCCCAGGGGCACGCTGCAAGCGCAGGAGGCTGAGGGTCAGGGTACAGCAGTGTATTTAACAGCTCCAGGCAAACCCTTTGCCCAAGGAGCCTGTCCGGGTGTGAGTGCTCTTATCCCATGTTCACGTGGCTGTTTTCCAGGCTGCTCCTCCGGGAGTTCTACCCTGCTCAAAGGGCAGGGGCTCACCGTTGCTTTTGCCATGGGATCCAGCCATGCTTTAACCCTTAAGGACAATGTGCCACATGGCATGGCAGGGGGTGCTCACCAAGCCACAACTCTGGGCGGTGTCCTGGCACAGAAAAGGTTGAGACCCCAAGCAGTGTGTCTCACCCAGACCAGCAGGACAAATGTCACGCTGTTCCCTGCCTGGCACAGCGGCCTGGGGAGCGGGGATGCTGGCAGTTGCCCTGCATGGGGGGTTTACTCCTGTCCCTAGCAAGACAGCAGCGAGCAGCCCCAGAGCACTTGTGCAAGAGACACAGAGCGAGGTGCTCTCACAGCCCTGAGGCAGGGGGTTGTTGGAAATGCCAGACTGAGGCTGGTTCTTCTTTTCCCCCCAAGAGTTACAAAATCCATGCCCAAGGTTAAACACTGATCTCTGGCTCTGGGCTGACCCTTGGAAAACACATATCCTGGACCTGAAAGAAGGGAGCACAGACAAAAGGAAAACCAAAAAGAGTAAATCCAGAAGGAAAGCAGAGCAGGAGCCCAGGCTGAAGCCAGGGAGGGAGGGCAAAGGAAGAGCTTTCCAGTGGGCTTGATTATTCACTGCACTACACAGCTGCTGTACAACTGAAACCCTCTTCAAAGCCGATTTCTGTTACAGGTAATGAGGATGGAAAACAAACAAACAAAAAGGCAGAAACTTCCCCAAAATAACCAACATGGTTTATTTTGTATCAAAACAACTTCATTTTGGGTATAAGTGATCTGGCTCCAAGTTTGAAGCTGGCCCCGTTCCTTGCCAGAAGTGAAGGTAACACTAGGGAATCCGGAGAACAGCCAGTGCATGACAGCACACGGCTGTCGGGACCAAACCTTTGGCCCAAGCCAGTCTCGATCACTGTTAATGCTTCTCCCTCACCTGCATCTTCCTTCTGCAGCCCATCATTATGACACAGGCCTCCTTGAAAAAAAGCCACCAGGCGCTCATCAGGCAAGCAGGCAGGGCTTGCTGTTCCCTGCGCTGGGGTGAGCTTCAGACATCTGGAGGCCCCTGGGCATGGCTCAGGAGCAGGACAATCCAAGAGCCAGCGCAGGAGCCAGGGAAGCAGACACCACTCCACCTCTGCCATTATTTCCCAGCCACCCCTGCCGTGATAAGTGGGACAGACAGAGCTGGGAGGAAAAACAGGGGGAGCGGGAATGGGACCCAGCACCACCCTCTTCAGGTAAGCCTGTAGACTCCCTGCATCCCTTTTGTGAGCCCTTGGAGGCAGACGCCTGGCCCCACAGGGGACCCTGATCTCTTCTGGGCTCCGCCTGTGCTGCTGTGACAGCCAGTTTCCTCGTGCTTCTCACCACACCTCTTTGCATTTATTTAACAAACACCCCTCAGAGGTCCCAGGCCTTTGTTTGTTGGATCCTCTTCCATACTATCCCCAGTGGAAACAAGCACATTTGCATTGCAAGATCTGTTCTTCCTAAGCCAGGCTGCCATTTATCCATCATTATTGAAGTATCAAGGGCATTTGTGTGCATTTGGAAGCACATCAGCTCCCTCAAGGAAGAGTGGTGAAATATCCTCCCTTGTCTGATAGATTAAATTGCTTGCACAAGTGTTGTGGTTTATAAAGCCACAGGGACAGTTTTTGCTAAACACCTGGTGGGCTGAGGCAGGGACGGGGAGGGTTTCACTCGCCACTTAGGGTCATGGGCAAGAAACCCACACGACTTGGGAAGAACAAGAAAATAACTGAATTTATTAACTATTTACAACAAGAAGCAAGATACTGAGAGAGAGAAAAAACACATCTTAAAAAGTCACTTCTCCCCCACCCCTCCCTTCTTCCCAAGGCCCAAAGGCTTTGTTCTGTCCCTTCTCCCACCCCGGTGGCATAGGGAATGGGGGTGCCATCAGTCCCCACTCCTTCCTCCTCAGGGGAGGGCTCCTCACAGTCTGTCCCGGCTGCAGCATGGGGGTCCCTTCTCACAGGACAGTCCTTCTCAAGAACTACTCCGGCATGAGTCCTTCCCACACAGGGCCACAGTCCCCCAGCGACTGCCCAGCTCCAGCGTGGGCTTCTCCATAGTTCCTGTGTGGGGTCCTCCACGGCTGCATCTTCTCATGGGCTGCACCAAGGGACAAACCCTGCAGCACCACGCTGCAGGGGAAATGCTGAGAGCGTTCCCTTTTCATATCTCTGACCAAGTGTCTGCATGGCTGTCTCCCTCAAAATCTTGCTCCTCTCTCCGCTGTGGGTCTTCATCGGCTCCTGGGAAAACCGACTCTCAGGCGAGCCATGGCAGAGGCTTGGGCTATGGCAGGTTGGTTCGCAGAATCTGGACAGGCAGCTGGACGGCCGGCCCAGCCCGCCCGAGCCATGCCGGGCCGCGCCACCCCATTGTTCCGTGCCCCCTCTTCAATCTGTTATTGGCAGAGGCGCCGATGGGCTCAGCCCTGGGCTGGGGTGGGTCCAGCCTGAAGCTGGGGAAACTTCCAGCAGTTTCTCACAGGGGCTAGATCGGTGGTACCCTTCCCCCACTCCCACTCCCCCTCCCGGTTACTAAACGCTGGGAGCCGGGGGGTGGGGGTGAACCCTGAGCAGTCACTTAGAGGAGCCATTACTGTGGCCCCTCCCTGCTACCAGACAAAACCCCCCCACAAAACCATAACAACAAGTGGAATAAAATCCAATTTCTGGGTTATCCAGCAGAGCTCTTCTGCAATGCTACTCTTAGGAGAGGGGCTGCAGAGATGTCTTAGCTCACACCCCAGAGCTGGCAAGACTGCAAGAGATATCCAGACATCGTTTTCCAACTCGGCCATTTCTCATAACCCAGAGAGGATTCCCAAGGCAAGGATGGGTTTCTGCAAAAACCACCTCACACGCCACGCTCTCCAAAGCGTAGCTGTGCTCAGCAACATATGCGCTTGCTGCCCTCAGTGCTCTCTTCACGGCCTCTCTCCGCACTCACAGGTGTCTCAGCAAACTTCCTGCACAAGCCGGAGCAGCTGTGCTGATGAATGAGCCCAGACTCAAGCACCTGGGACTCCTTTTGCACCACCAGCTTTGGACGTCTCTGCTAGTGATACAGCGCAGATGCTGCAGGAGAGCACCCTATGACCACAAACAGCCTACAAGCACAAACCAAAAGCCGTGTAAAACCTACTCAAGACAGAGTTTGTGTAAGATTTCACTGTCCCCAAATCAGTAGCCAGTCCTGGGCTGCAGGCTCCTGCCCGTAGGTGAAGTGCCAGAGAGAAGTCAAGACACACGGTCCCGGGCACTGAGCTGGGAGCAAAGGGACCTGCATTTCTTGGTGCCACCCGCTGTCCCCTGCCAGCAGTGCAGGCCCTGGTCAGCTCTCCCTGCCCCTACTGCTCGGGGAGCCCCCAGCCTGGACCTGTCGATGGAAACAGCAGGACCCAAAGCCTGGCTTGTCCACCCAGAGGCACTAACAGAGAAACAAAAGGAGTGGCTTCTGTGTCCTGATTCTGCTGGACACATGCTCCAAAACTACAGTTGATGGAGCTGTCCCCAATTTTCTAGCGGGCAGGAGGAAGCCTGCTGATTCGCAGCTGCCGCAAACCGAGGCTGTTTGCTCCTACGGGGAACCCACACGTTGTTCGGTGTATCTTCCACCTGCAGCCCCAGAGGACCTTGAGCACAAGGCAAGAGCCACCCCACGGAGACAATCTTGGCTGCAACTAGTGCAGTGAAAAGCCCCAGGGCTAGCGGGAAAGGCTGTAGTCCCAGGACACTGCAGCAAAGCCAAGGTGAGGTTAGCACAAAGGTAGCAGGAGCCAAATTTCCCATTTCTCGAGCAACAGAGGCTGAGGAGATGCAGCACGTGCACAGCTGGAGAGATGGGGAGTAGATAACACAGAAGGATCCACGTGGCCTCTACGAGAACAGTTTGAGCAATGCAGACAACAACTTTATTCCTAGGCTAAAATTCTCCTTCTGATGAGTTTCCAAGGGCACTAAAATGGGATTTGCTCTGCAGCTTTTTCTGGGAGAAAAATGCAGCTTATTCCAACAGCAGGAGGATCTTCAGGGACATCCCAGAAAGCTGAACTCAATTTGGCATTTCAAGGGGATTTGCCGGTGCCTTCTCAGAGCTGCAGTGGCCGGAATTGTCTGGAAGGGCTTTCACACAGGGGTTTAATGCAGTTTCTCCAATCCACTTCATAGCAGCACTTCTACATAATTCAGATTAACCTCACGCTCTCCCCGGGGCAGAAAAGGTCCCGTTTCACGCTGGTGTAAACTGCAGCTAGGCCAGACTTGGCCAGGCAGCCAGGAAAGACAAACATAGAAACATCGAATCAGTAAGGTTGGAAAAGACCTCAAGGATCATCAAGTCCAACCGTCATCCCAACCTATCCGACTCCTGTGCCAGGCCTCAAGACACTGGAGACAGGAAGTCATTCAGAGGCAGCATCCAGGCACACACCCACCCAAGGAGATGCTTACCAAGGACTGCTTCTTGTCAGTCATTGTCCAGGATTTGCCTGACAATCTGCAGGTCAGAGGGTCTTCATTTCAGTGAATTCTACCCAGAGACCAGCCATTGCTGAAGCTCAACCCCATGCTAAGCACTTCTGAATGCAACAGTCTCTTTGCTCCAGCTGGCCTTCGGTGCCACACAAGCACATTATCAAGATGACAGTGTCAGCCACTCGCCTTGCAGCAAGTGACCCGCAGCCCCGGGATGCAGTGGCCCTGGACAGGCCCACGAGGGAGCTTCCTCCCTGCTAACTCAGCCCATGCCTTGGGTCTGGCTGAGATGGGGTTAACTTCCCCACAGCAGCCCTCAGTGCTGTGAGGTGTTGCCAACACCAGTGTTGTGGCTGCTGCTGAGCAGCGCTCACACAGCACCAGGGCTGTGTCCCCAACACCCCCCAGTGAGCTCAGGGCCCCAGGGGTGGGCAGCATCGTGGCAGGGGACAGAGCCAGGAGAGCTGACCCAAACGGACCCAGGGGATATTCCGTAACTGTCTGCTCAGCAATAAAAGCTAAGCGAAAGGAGGAGGAGGGGGGCATGCGTTGTTACGGTTTGTCTCCGGGAGCAACCACTACGCGTACTGAAGCCCTAGTTCCTGAGAAGTGGCCGGACATTGCTTGCTGATGGGAAGTACAGAATAAAATCTTTGTTTTCCTTTGCTTCTGCGCACGGCCTTGGCTTTTTGCTTTAATTAAACTGCTTTTATCTTGACTCACAAGTTTTTAATCTTATCTTCTTCCCCTTATTTTGCTGAAGGGGGGAGTGATAGAGGGGCCTGGTGGGCACCTGGCATCCAGCCAAGGTTAACCCACCACAGCCCACCAGAAGGGCAGAGGGAAGGTGAAAACTGCAGACATAGAGGAGTGGGTGCCAGGAAGCATTTCAGATGCCTGGTCCCAAGAGACAAATCAGTTAAAATGCTGCAGAAGCCCAACAAGAGCAGAGTTGTGGGTGCTTGGTCATGAACAGGACCCACTCAGGACCCTGCCCGTTCCCCCATGGCAGCATTCTGTATTGCAGATAAACAGGGCAACCCAGGATTGCAGCAGCTGGGCTGTGCCTGGCACAAAGGGAATTTGGGAATGTGCACCACCTAAAGCCATTTTTGCATCCTTTTTATTAAACATTGTATCATTTGTTTATAAGCAGAACCAGAGTCCCTGAAAGGCACCAGGAGAGGGAAGAAAGGCAGAAGTCTGTTGTGAAAGGTCTGTAGAGAAGTAGGTGAAAAATGCCTTTGCAGCGGTAGCTGCCCTATCCTTCACCCTCCTCACCTCCTCGCTCTCACCAGATTCCTAGCAGCAACCAGTATCTCCTGGCCCCAGGTGGCCCAAAAGGCAAAACCCACGCGTGGGCAGGTTATCCACACAGCCTCAGCTCCACGCAATGCCACAACCAGTCCAGTGACATTCCCCTGCAGAGTGTGGACAAGGGCAGGGATGCTGGCTGCGCCTGCAAGGACCAACACAAGCCCCAGGGTTAAGCAAGCTGCATCGGGCACCCTGCAGGGGCAAGCTGCTCCGCTTGACGAGTAAACCAGGAAGAACCAGCAAGAAAACAACAGGGAAGTCAAAAATCCTGGGCCTCACGCATTCATCAAGCCAGGTACACACAGCTACCCTGGAGCAAGCCCAAAGCTACCTAAATAGCATGGAAAAAATTCAATTTTACAGCAATCAATATACCAGACACCTCTCTACAAAACTCAGCCAGCCTTGCTCTGAAAGCTTCTCTGCTTTACGGGCCAGCAGCACAGACATCTGTGGTTGCTCTGTACTGCTGGCATGACCAGGAGCCAAAGGTGCACTCGGGTTTCCCTTGCTCCTTTGTCAGCTCCCTGCTAACAGAACCGATAAGAACAGGATCTCCCAGGTGAACACAGCGTCAGCCTCTCCACCCACCGTTCCCTCAGATCTCAGCAGTGAAACTTGGGTCTGTACTTGGAAAGGACAAAAAGCAAAGCGCAGCGGTTATCAGCTGGCTTTCTGTGTTGCGTAGCCCTAGCGATAAAACTGATCCAGGATTGCTGGCAGCCTGTTTTGCAAAAGGTGAACAGACTCCTCAGCGAGCTGCAAGGACAAGTGTGGACAAGTTTCTGAGCTACTAGCAAAACTAGGAGCTCTGGGCCTTTTTTTTTTTTTTTTTTTTTTGTAGGGCTTTGCTGTGTCAGGGCAGACTCCCACCCTCCTTGTTTCAGGAGGTACCCTTCCAGCTGGCAGACCTAAGCTCAAAGCAGGCACAGAGGACGATGACGCTGTTGGGAACACTGATCTTCACGGTCTTTAATAGGAACTAGGCCAATACAAGGTACAGGCAGTCACACAGTGACTGGGGAAATGGAAATATCAGCACCCCAAGAGGAGGACGCAGCCTAAGTGCTTGCAAAATGGCTTCAGAGCAGCTCACATGGAAAGTGACTGCTTCTAAAGCAGTTTAAAGACTAGCCCCTCTCAAACATCAGACAGCTACGAGCAGCTTATTGGTGGTAGGTCTCCTGCCAAGGCTGCTGGGATGGCAGCAAGCTACAAGAAAGAAGGAACTGTCCCCTGGGAACACAAAGCCTGACTCCACATGCATACTGCGGATGAACTCATGCCATCAGGGTTTCTGCACTGCTCTGTCCTCAGGATGAAAGAAGGTTTATCCTTAGCCGGATGTTCTCCGGAAAAGTCTACAAAGCAGAGTTCCTGAAAAGCTGAGTCTGTTTTCAGGAATAAGAAATGGAGGTTGTGCTGGCAGCCTCAGGACAGGAGCTACCACTTATTCCTTCCTGCCAGTCTAAAATGGTAAGATTAGATTCTGATGTCCTTGCATTCCCGAATATCCCTTTCTTAGGAAGCTTCAAAGTATGCAGAAACCAGACAAATGAATAAGCTTTGTTTGGAAGCTTTGGGAGATAAAAAAGAAGAGCTCTATTTCTTTTTTTTGCAATGACAGTGTCATCAAAGATGAAGATGGTAGAGGTAATGGCAGGGGCAGGTTGAAGCAATGCCCAAACATAAATGGTGTCTTATAGCCTAGGCTGGAGAAGCCAAGAAGAGCAGGGTCACACCTAGCTGTGAACTTGGAGTCCGTATCGAGAAAGACATGGGGAAATATTATCACCTTATCTCTCTTCATGGAGAGAAACTTGTCCTTTAGACTACTAGGGTAGGTTTGTTTTTTATTTTTTTTTATTATTAATACATGACAACTATAGCTGAAAAAAAGCAAGAGAGCAAAAGAGCTTGTAACTCTAAAATGCTTTGAAATAAGTCAATAGCACAGTCCTAATCGGAAATCCTGGCGTTAGTTCTTGTTGTTTCACATTAAAAGGACATAAAAAAGGAGAGTTAAGAGGCACAACAAGGATCCTTAAAAAGGCACAGACAAGTCTTTGTCTATCTAGCAACAAAACGATGAAAAACCTCCACAGAATTTTTGGGCAAGAGGAATATATTTAAGCATAACTACAATATTCCAGTTTGAGGTCTCTCCTCAGAACTCAGGAGTTTGTTCTGGATTTAAAGCACCCCCCAAGAAGACAGGTAAGTGAGAATTAAAAGCTCAGTGAGTGGGATACCCACCTTAAACTAGTGAAGTTTTAGGTTTCCATGTTTCAGATGTAAGCCATGCAGTAACTTCAACAAAGATTACCCAGGTCACTGTCTGACCAGGCTACTTCTTAGACACTCTTTTGAAGCCTTGTGACAGGATGCTTATCTAAAGCCCATGATTTAATCTGATTTAGCAGTTCCAGTGCTGTGCTCAACAGAAAACAGAAGCATAATCTATATTATATGCAAATCCCTGCATCTGTGTCATTAAGTTTAAAATGGCCAGAAGTTTACACTTAGAGAAAGCATCAACTCAAACAAATTGTGCTTCCCAAAATATCCAAAGTCTGCTGTATTAACAGCTTAAGTGACAGAAAAATCAGGAGAAGAGAGCTTTAGTAAGCAAGCACTCCAACTTCTAACTTCTGGGGGCTTATTTGACTACTACCCACTTAAATTTGAGCGGAGCACAAACACCTGCAATTTACTAGCTTGAAGAAGGATGAGAACAAAAATGGAAAGAAGAAAAGGTGACAAGAGAAAATAAACTAACAGATGATGACTTATATGAAACTGAATAATTACATCCTGTATTCTGCAGCAATCGCCAACCTCAGCCGCCCCCCCATGCTACAAACCCATTTCAGCGGTTTTTTTCTGAATACTGCTTATACTGCCTCTGCCAAGACCAATTCTTACTCCCAGATGCTTTGGAAAAGAGGGTTAATTATCTTGCATGTTTAATAGCTGCTCGCTCCCTGGCACATTCCTGGAGCAGTACTCATTCCCTTGCACGAAGACCCACTCAGTCTGCAGCTGCTCCATGAACACCAAAGAAGGAAAAAGTTAAATCAATCACGCCAGAAATTACGACCTTGCATCAGCAGCTGCAGCAAGTCAAGAGGAAGAGCAGAGAACCTATCTGAATTAATGCATGGCTCCAGCCCAGGGAGCTGGCTGTGAAAGGCTGGGACAGGAAGGCTTGGCACAGGACAGATACCAAAGAAAAGGGACTGAGGTTATTTCCCTAAGAGGGACACGGCCAAAGCACAGCACAAGTAATCTGTCTGTATTAGGTTCCTCCACATCCTGTGGGAATTACAATCCTCGGAGAAAGAAATCTTCTGTTTTTAACAGGGTAAGAGTATTACGCATGAGGAGACTTAAAGGGACACAGGCATTTTGTTCTTTTAATTTGGTGATACAACTGTCTAGCAATGGAAGCTCTTCACCCTTTAAAAAAAAAATCAGGTGCTTTAGCAGTAGAACTTGGGAGCCTTGTTATCCCAAACCCTGAACAGCTATTTTTTTCAGCTTATTTCCACCTCAGACTATGCCCCCACCAGCTTTTGTAAGGAACCCGAATGGCATGCTAGAAACTTCACACTCAGGCACATTTGAGCACCCCTCTCCACACATGTCCATCTAAACAATGCAGCTGTCTTACTATTCACTGAGCATGCACAAGGTTTAACAGGTGAGGGGAAAAAAAACCCCACCAAACAGAAATCCCTTGTTTTACAGATGAAGAGTGACACCAAATATTTCTCAACTCAGTCTTCCCTGGTGAATACTATTAAAAGTCTTCACATTCCAGTCCACTCTCAGAAGCAAAGGTAGGCAGGGAAGAGCCTAGATTAATTTAAAACATGTGGTCTTAACAATGGAAAACAAAACCAGCACAACCTAGAAGAAATGAAGGAAGTGAAGAAGACCTCATTTCTAAGATAGGATGGTCTTAGGTGAGATCCTGTGTATCAAACCACTTCGTCCAGCTGCAGTTTAGTGTCCACCTCTCACACTTGTCAGCCCCGCAGTCTGGCAAAGAAACGCAGCTCCAGCGAGCTGTGGTCGCCTCTTCTTCCCAAGTTCCCTTCTCACCAGTCTAACACAACTGATGATGCAGGACAGCACCACAGCGTCTAACCAATACATGGGGAACACTCTGCGGAATCACAGAATGTCAGAGACTGGAAAGGACCTCGAAAGATCATCTAGTCCAACCCCATGCAGGAGCAGGAACACCAGAGTGCTGCTCCCTTTACGGTTTTCCCTTTCTTTGGGACTGTTGCTACCAGGGGACCCAAATCAGCAAAGTTTGTTTCCTTAAGGCTGACACATTTTTGCTATCGACTCTTCCAGGACAACATGCCAGAGCCTTGCTTGGTCATAGCATCAACCACGCCAACTGCTCTACACAGCCGCTGCAAGGCAGGTTTTACAGCAGGACTCTTCCAGTTACCTTTAAACGCAAGCTGGGTAAGGTGGCAGGCTCTCAGGCACAGCACAGCTGCAGCTACTCTAAGGTCAAAATCAGAACAATGGTATTTTGTGCTTTCAGTAGTATTCACAGGAAGCTGAGCCCACAACTAGCATTTTATTTTCCCATGCCTTCTTGCACATTATTTCTGGCCAGAGCCATGCCAACGCAAACAAGATTCTCTTTTGAGATTATTACCACCTCTGAAATTGCCAGAAGGGAATAAACCAATAGATGGGGTAGACATCAAAACTCAGAATGGCTAAAACACCTACTAGTAGGTACAGATGTGAGAATACAAGGTATTTTCAAAAGAGGACACACACACACAAAAAAAAAAAAATCCCAAAGATTTTTAAACACATCCCAGAAGTAAAAAAAAAAAAGAGTAAGCGTGAGTGTTCATGTTCCCAGACTTTGACATATTATTTCACAGAAGAGACTGAACGTCTCCTGCTAAGCCATCATAATAGTCAAAGAAGTTCAAGCACCATTCACAAGAAAACACACAGCAGGAGAAGGAGCAAGTTGCATTTAATTACAATAAAGAGGGTTTCAGCCAGTTACAAGCCAGCTAACCCCAAACATTATCCCTTACTAAAAGACAGACTTAGTGACACCACATGTAGTTGTATCATTCCTTTCATAAAGCAGGACACCCACACATTTCCTGAATTTTTCTTTTTTTTTTTTTTTTTTAAATCTTATATCACCCTCGCGATACGCTCTATCTTGCTGTGGTGGTATAGAAAGTCAAAAAGCAACTATTGCCACTTCTTGCATATAAGGAAAAACAGGATTAGAGTATCATGAGAGAAGATGAACAGATCTGCACCTCAATATATCATTTACCTCCAATGAAAGGTGAGCAATTAGAAAAAATAAGTTGTTTTTTTTTAAAAAAAAAAGGCAAACAGTAGAACAGATACGAAGATATTAAGAGTGTGAATGCCAGCTACTTCCAAGCAGGGAATGTGCACAGCAATATTCACTATTTTGCTTAAATGGCTTATGCAAAAGAGACAGAAAAAACTGCACTGAGAGACCTTAATAGTTAAATTTTAATCGAACAAGTATAGGAATACCACTGCCAAATGACAGACAAACTTCATTCCCCTTGGAGCGACTAATTCCCCACCTGTCCCACTGTTTTGGTTCTACTCTAAAGAGCAAGATTTTAGTTGAACACAGACCTCATTTGTAGACAGAGGAGACCAACCTCATTCCTCCCTGAGGACAACCATCCATCCTTGTAGGCCCACGAGAAGACATTATTTTCTTTTTACAGCAAAACACCAACAAAGAATCTTTCCTGTTCTCGACTTTTACATGAATAAGATGATTAACGACAAAGAAGCTTGACCAATTTTTCAGTCTCCTCCCTTTTCTTCCCCACGTGGCACAGGCTACTCATTTTGCATTTGTGGCTTCCAGCTGGGATTGAGTCCTCTCAGATCCACCTGGAGCCAGTCTGTCCTCTGTTTGATCTGGGCAGCCACGGGAAAGATGCCTTTCACCTGAACATCTTAGGCACTGAATGCTGCCATCCACTGAGAACACTGAAGTGCTTTTCACCTGAACGCTTTACAGGTCACTCACCCTACATCCCAAACTGGACCAACAGATAACATACTATTTTTAACGCTCAACTACAAACAACTTGACTTCTGAAACAACATTAACACGAATACCAATGCAAGAGATGGCAAAAGCAACAGGTTTCCACAGGACATTCAAGTTGATGGAAGATCAATGAAGGATTGGGAGAGACCTTTTACAGTCAAAGCACCAGGCAGAACATTTCACTAGTATCCAGCGTTTTTGTTGGCAACTAGGAAGATATGGTACATAGCCTTCTCCATGGGAGTTCTCTGGAAGCAATTTCTGGGGAAAAAGCACTGAGACTGAAAGAGTATTAGCAGTGCCCCTAAAATGCAAGTCAGTTTGCCACCCACCAGACAGCAGGCTAGTACTATTCCAAACCCTCTGCAGAAAGAGCTGCCACAGAGCAACTATCCCTCAGTTCAGACACAGTAGAAGCCTGATTTGAATATCTGAAATTCTCATTACCTGAAGCATGAACAAAATGGAGGTAGACAGGGCAAAAATGAATCATTGCTGATGAGAAAACCTGAAGGACAGCTGACACATTCCCCCTTTATGATAAAGTGCATTTGTCTTGAAATTAGGAACGGGGCAAATCCAGTCTGTATTGAAAGACATGTGCAATGCCCACAGTCTGGAAACATACTGCATAAACATAATCTCTCCAGAACAAGCATACTGCACAAACAATCGCGCATAAAGGATGGATATGGATGAAATCTGTAAAGACAGAACAAAGAACTTGTATGAAAAAGCAACAACTGACAGAATAACTTCTCTGTGATCACTAAGAGCAGAACTAACACAGAGCCTAGGACAACAGCTCTTAGATTCCCATTTCTGGGGGGTTAAACCCCAAGACGCAATTCCAGTTCTAGAAGAGAGAAAGTTTCAAAGTACTGAGACAAAACAAATCATTTTCCCCAAAGTGCAAGATTTCTCACCTCATTAATTTCACATCATGTAATTAGTTACATTACCTGAATCCCACCTAGATAACCTCAGTTTAAGTGAGAGGTTAGCCAAGACTATTCACACGGTCATAACAGAGAAATCAGGCAAAAAAACCCCATTGAATGAACTGTCCAGATACGAGACACTACGGTGGGGCTTGCTTTTTGTTTTAGCTATTTTTACCACCTTGGTTTCTATTGCGATCAATCTTCTCACATATTCAACTTTCACCATTCAGTATGTCATAACCACTATTTGAAAGAAAATTTTAAAAAAAGGCAGGAGGATATGTTAAACACCAAAGATTTAAGTTTAAATTATGGAAAATGAGGATGAACACATTGGAACAGGCTTGCAATTTTAATTTTTAAAAGGCCCCTACGGTGGGACTAGCTGTAGATGGCATCATGCTAATGCAAATGGAAAACAATTTTTTTTAGAAAACCAAAACCACTTTAAATAAGTATGAATTCCCACCATACACATGTACATACTTAATAATTGTCTGTTAGCTTTGTTTGAGCTATAAATCAAGTCCATACTACTAAAAATTCAGTATGTGCAACAGTAACCTGATTAAAGCATTTTATAAATACAAGCTTTTTAGTATTGCAACATACTTCACTACTTCACATACTGAAAAACAAGTTCTACATTTAAAATTCTGATGTAATAGTTCTATCTGCCAGTTAAGACTACAAATGGAAAAAATACTTGCTAATCTTTAACATTCTTGAAAATGCAAATATGTTTCATTTTTGGAAGAAAACAATCTTGTTTCTACTACTGGTGCTTCTTTAGACATTTGAAGACACTACACTAACAAAATACAGACTTTGTAGTAAGCTTACAACATGTACTTCTCAGAGGCAAAAAGAAAAAATCTAGTTGGTATTTATGAAGGAACATCAATTTATTATAAAATAAGACAAAAGATATTATTAAGTTGAAACAAGGCAACATTAGAACAACCACTTCAGAGCTTTCTGAACGAAGTGTAGTTTTAAACTTGCAAGTCAAGGTGAACGTAGCTCTTAACATGCTGTCTTCTCTATAAATGGGATGAAGTAGAGAAGCAAAGCTTCAAGGTGTAAGGGTTGGAGCCATCTGTCAGGAGACAACACAGAACATACTCAGGGCATTTTACCGAGCGTAGCTCTCCCGCTGATCAAGATCCCCTTGCATAACCTGACAAGTTTACCAGTTCTGTAGATTTAAGGCTCCTACCTCCCTGCCTACCCCCGCCAGTGGCATGCAGACACCCGGGTTATTGATAGTCTACCAGCATTTTTTAGACGTAAAACAAAGGGATGGATCTGGTGGGAAGGGACTGCAGATAGAATTCCAAATATTGTACTGTACACAAGAAAGACTTCACTATTATTGCTGCCCCTCTTCCTAGCTGAACTATTTATAAAAGTATTCATCAGGCAATATCAAAGATAAAAGGCATAGATATTTGAGGAAGTCAAGACTTAGAATGTGGCATTTCTATCAGAGTGGCACTGGACAGTATTTACATGTGTTTGACCGAGAACAGCAGCATGTCCAGCACACCCTTCAGGCCTCTCCAGAAAGCAAAGCAGAAAACAGCTCCCCTCTATTTAGAAAGGCTGCCCAGACCCACGGATGGCAGCACACATGTGCCTCTCCGGTAACGGAAGACATGTCCTCCTGGTTCAGACACCCTCAGACAATCTTATTACAGCAAGTTTGAAACAGCAGTTCCCGTTTCAAAACACTGTATCTTCCTGGGATAGCTGTATTTGATTATACATTAGGGTTTGCCTTTTTTCATGTTGAAAGAGTTATCACCTGTTGTTATCACCTCTCCAAACTGAGATAAATCTGAAGTTGTGAACAGTATGTTATCAATAATATGTTAAAAAAAAATATTCTGCCCCTGAAGTAATCTCAGTCCACTACTGAGAAGATGGACAAAACGCGCGGGGCAGGGGGCGGAGTGGATAAGAAAGCTTTAAACTGTTAACATTTGTCAGGGAGATAAATTCATAATGGTTTGGAGAAGGTAGTTTAAAATAATATTAGACACAGGGCCCAATCCAAAGTTATGTCTGTGAACAACTAGAAAAATTCCGTTTAACCCAGTAAGCTACCTGAATTGTCCAGGGCACATCTGGCCTATTGTGGACTTGTTTAGCAGGTGAACTCCTCCTCCGTTCTTACTAGTTTGGAGCTAAACTCAGCTTGGCCTCACAATTTCTGATTCGAAGGAGAACCCGTTGCAGAAGCAGCTAATTCAGAGCAGGAAGCTGCGTAACTTAAAGAATCTTCTGCCCTAAAGATATTGTAGATTTCTGTGCATTTATTGTGAAAGACACAAAAAGCTTCAGTAAGACATTATCTGTTAGCTTTGATGTTGATGACAGTGGATTTTAATTCTTTTCCTGCCTGCCTTCTTTTTATCCCAAACCAATTTTTTTTTCCATCTTTACATAACTTCAAAGTTGTGGAGCATATTTTGAATTCTGTAGGTTGACTCAAAAACTAAGAAGAAAGAGTACCATTGAGATAGATCAGTAAAACTGACTTACTTGGGACTCTTATCTGGTAGTGATTAAGTACAGTGAGAGCTTCCACTGCATCTGTCTTACATTCCCATTCCAACAGCCCAGAGAGCGTTTTGGCAGAAGCTGTCACAATGAGAAATAAAAAAGG
Organism: Pterocles gutturalis; assembly: GCF_000699245.1. NCBI lineage: Eukaryota > Metazoa > Chordata > Aves > Pterocliformes > Pteroclidae > Pterocles > Pterocles gutturalis. Next base: position 28,107 of record NW_010102857.1, read on the forward strand.
GAAGGAGGGGGATCAGTAATGTCTCCTGACAGTATACGCTCTTATCAAAACTGGAATTCAAGGAATTCCCCAAACAAGTCAAAGTTCACTTACGTTTTGGATCAAACACTTTGTATTTAATAAAGCTGAGAACTTCATGATCCTCACATAACTGTCATAAAAATAAAATAAGAGGTAAAACTCCAGTAAAAATGCACAAAAACACATTAGCAAACATTCCAAGTTCCTGGAAGAGATACACAAAAAGGAGAATACCGACTCTTTAAGAGAGCTTACAAGAATTGATTGCAAATTATTGCCTTAGAAGTATGTTTAGATTGGTAACTCTTTAGAATACCATTCTATAAGTATGCAAAGCAAGGCTCTTACATCTGTGCTGTCCCATGATAAATATCATTTTATAGGCACAAAAATTGTAGAATACTAATCACTATTACCTCAAACAATGTATTTAAATAAAAACAAGTTACTCTTTTTGACACTCTCACTTCAATACAGTAGCTTAGAAATTGTACATACAAGCACACCACTCATGAACCAGAGTGAACTTGAGAGCTTGAAAAAAAAAAAATTTATTGAACTGAAAAAGAATTCACTGAACTGTCATCAGTCTTACTACTGCCTCCACTTGAGAGGCTCGGTACTGCATGTTTTAAACATCCAGAGTTCATTTAGGACTCAACTGTGCAAACTGTTCCAGGTGCATGCTTCTCTCCATTCCGAAGCATCCTAGCAGTCAGAGTAACCATCTCAGGGAGTCAGTCAATCTTTTGCGAATTGCAGTCCTAACTTTCCCTGTATTTGGCTTTGTGCGAGTCTTTTCCCCTTCCTCCACAAAAAAAACACATTAAGGTTCCTCAACTTTATTTCCAAGATCTTGCTTCTCATGTAAAAAAAAAAAAAAA
>NW_010102858.1:0-6803 GCF_000699245.1 Pterocles gutturalis
CGGGGGGGGCGTTCGGCCCGGGCCTGGTCCCGGTGGCGGCTCCGTTACCCCGGGGAGGGCGCTGGGCCCGGAGCCCGCCGGTGGGGTGTTCCCCTGGGGTGAGAAGCGCCGGTTACCGGAGTTAACGTGCCCTAGGAGGATGTGAGGCTGTGGGTGGTGCTATAACCTATTTAATTTTTCAGATGCTGTGGGAATACTATTTTTTTGAGATCCTGACCTGGGCTGTGTTGACTTTGCAGGTCAGAATGGCTTCAGATGAGGGAAAGCTCTTTGTCGGTGGGCTGAGTTTTGACACCAACGAGCAGTCATTGGAACAGGTCTTCTCTAAATACGGACAGATTTCTGAAGGTAAGATTGCTGTACCAAGCTGTGATGATTTCTGTCAATTATTTAGACTGTACAGGTGTTGATGCTTATTTTCTTCCCCATTCTTCACAGTTGTTGTGGTGAAAGACAGAGAGACTCAGAGATCCAGAGGTTTTGGTTTTGTTACTTTTGAAAACATAGATGATGCTAAAGATGCAATGATGGCCATGAATGGAAAGGTAAGGAGCCCTTGGAGCATCTTTCTTGATATCTTTCAAACTTCTCTTTATAAATTTTAAGTAGGTGATTCTGTTCAGTGCTGTATAGAAACATAGATAAATACTAGTGCCCTTAGAACAATCAAATGATATCAATAATAATGTAACTTCCTAAAGTTTCATGATTTAGCCTATGCAACTGAAAAATAATGATGCTGTATAAGAATGCCTGTATATGCTGTTTGACGGTTAGTTCACTTGTGTAGTTGGCTTAGCTGTAATATTAAATAAAACTTCAGTAAGCACTTGTAAATTCTGGTACTCTGCTGACAGTGAAGGGGTAGAACTCATTGTCTATGTGCTTTTGGTATTTAAATGTTTACATACTCAGTTGGTTTATTTTTTTCTGTCTATCAGTCTGTAGATGGGCGTCAGATCAGAGTTGATCAGGCAGGAAAATCCTCAGAGAACAGATCTCGTGGATACAGAGGAGGGGCTTCTGGGGGCAGAGGCTTTTTCCGTGGCAGCAGAGGTCGGGGCCGTGGCTTCTCTAGAGGTGAGTGTGCACGAATGACTCGCAGCGTCTGAAATGGTGATGGCATTTGTCAGAATGCTTAAAAACCCCGTGATCTTGTGTCTGTTCCAGGAGGTGGAGACAGAGGCTATGGTGGAAGCAGATTTGATTCCAGAAGTGGAGGATATAATGGCTCCAGAGACTACTATAATAGCAGGTAAAGTCATCGTGACTGCTAGCGGGTTGTTGGGAAGTTCTTTTTTAAGCCTGTTGCCTGTTTGACGTGAATGTCAATATGCTCCAGAAACAGTTGAGCAAATATAAAGCACGTGACTATTTCTAACAGCAGGAGTCAAGGTGGCTATGGTGACAGGTCTTCAGGAGGATCCTACAGAGACAGCTACGACAGTTACGGTAAGTCTTGGTTCAAATGGGAATGATGAGTACGTATGCTCTAGGCACTCTCTAAACCTTCTGACCCTGTCCTTGAGTCTGGAAATACTGTAAGGCTCAGTTGGATGTACCACTCTTTCTGTTCTTGCCCGTAAGAACCAATCTGCCAGGCTTTGGATGTGGTTGTGCCATTTTAAATTTCTAATTTGTAATGCATGTGTAGGAGTGGCTTGGATCTTAAGGCAAAGCAAGTTTTTAAAACGCGTTCCTCAAGCTTGAGACTAAGACAAAACTCGGATGCCCTAACAAACTTTAATCAAGGGTGGGGGAGTTCTCTTGCGATGTAGCGAACTAGCGCTAGCTTCGGAAATAATGCAAGGGAGTAAAATGCTGGAACTTGTCTATGCTTCAGTGCCTTTACAATTGTGCCTGCTTCTTGTCCTCAGCTACACACAACGAGTAAAAATCCTTCCTGACTCAAGATCGTCCTTCCAATGGCTGTATTTATAAAGATTTTTGGAGCTCCGCTGAAATCGTTATTGTGTAGTACATCTACTTGTATTTTCACTTTTGTAGTATTATCAGTTCTAATCTTTGTCAAACACAGCCTGACAGCTTCTGATATGAGATGGTCTAATTAGACTTTTCTTTAAGAAAGCTCTGCTTTCAAGTGTTTTTAATCTTTTTTGAAAGCACTTCATATTTTATTTTATCCTTCATGATGAGCCAAGGTGTTTTTTTTAAAGTTGGGGCCCCAATTCATTTTCTTTTGAGCTAGAAAGGACCTTTAATTCAATGTTCACTGGAAGCTGAACAAGCTGTGGACTTTTTTTTTTAAGTGCATTACCTTCGTCTTTTGTAACATTCCTTTAGTGTAGCAAGGTAGGAATGCAGCCTGGGTACAAATTGGAAGGCAAACCACCTTGATATATCTAAAGAGAAACTTGCTTGTATGTTCAACCTGCATAACGGTATTTTTACTGTTGTAATGATGTAAATTACCCAGAAATAGACTTGCAAACTTACCATAAAAGAGGTTCTTGAAAATGTTTATTTATATTGTCCTTTTTTACTGGAAGAAATATGCATATTCCATTGATATTGTATTTGAAGTGGTAAAGGATTCTTGTATTCAGTTTTCTTTGGCTTTACGAAGCCTATTAAAAGACCGTCTGAAATGAACTCTGCTCCTGACATTTACATTTCATTGCACAACACAATCCTGGAAGATGAAGAACAGTCCTAAGTACTAGAGGAATGCTAGAGGAGACGACTAGTCATAGTGTCAGAGCAAGCCTGATTGATTGACCAGTTGCTAGAATTTAATCTTAAATGCTCTTGACGTGTGAATTTGTCAACATGCTTTCACATAAGAACAGTGAAACTTGTCTAGAGGCAGAGGACTGAAAGTATGTACCTTGGGATGTTTTAGTACTCAAAGCCTGTCAGCAGAAGTTGAGGGAACGCTGGTGTTAGGTAGGATAACTGATGTTTCCTCAAAATACTGAAATAGCTGACACTGAAGAGCTGTAGTAAAGAATCAGTCCTTTAGTAACTGGACTAGTTACTAGCTTGACTGTAACAGTGTTCAACGGTAGGTGAATTGCCATAACTAGCTAGCTTTGTCATTGCCTTACAAGTTCTAAGAATTCTTTGCTAGCATATGGAAACTGCAGTGTCCTTGGAGAAAAGAAGTGTTGTGCCTCCAACAGAAACCTCTGAGACGAAAGCTGCTCTCTTGGCTAGTTCATATGTGGAAATAGTCCTGTAATTCGAGGTAACTCCTTTTGCTCATGTCCGCATCCTTCCTCTTGTTGAGAGCTCATTTGAAAGTCTAATGTACCTGTGAAATATTCCTTTTGACAATTTTGGTCAACTGATGGAAAAATTTTAACCCATGCCGTATGCAACCTTTGGCTTGTGGCACAACTTGAGTTCCACAGATCAGAGTTGGGCATGCAGTCATGTCTTGCTAGTAGGTATGGAAGCAAGATGGGAAACGAATTCCCTGACTTGACATGTGTTCATCTATTGAGAATCTTCCTAGACTTCATTAAGTTGCTCACTTTAATTGTAGCTTTCTTTGCCATCCTACTTGTTGCCATTAACTTTTTCCCATAGCCCACACTTCCTAAGCAGCCATGTCAAAGTGGTTAACTCTCTGCTTAGGGATCAAATGGGACACTGGCCGGCGTATCAAAGGCATCAGCCAGCCCTGGAACAGTTTTCCCAGAGTGTGCTTCTGTGGTGTGATGGGTTCAGCGAATGGCTTGTGAAACCCTCGTATATGATGTGACTTGTGTTGGGGGAGGCGGGTGGCGATGTAAAGCCTCTGTTGTATGTTCTTATTAACGCACCTTTGCTTTGGCAGGCTGAAGAGAAGATGGATGCTCAACACAGAAGCTGAGTGGGGATTCTGAGGAAGCAGAGTGGTGATTCTGAGGAAGCAGGACCAAGATGCGAGTTTGCCAACCAGGTGAGGTCTCTGTTCAGTCTGCCCCTTGCCCCTGTAGCTTTTCCTGAGCCAAAAGATCCAGCTCTGTTACTGTCTCGCTGTGCTATTTTCTGACCAGTAGTTTCTAGGTACAAATCTCCATAGTAAATTAATTCACTGTCTTAATTCTATTTCAGCAATGAAAGGCAGCAGAGAAGACCGAGAAGGACAGCCATTGACTGGAGTGGTGGAGATGAAGAGCTCTGAGCAGTGCTGTTACTGATTTTTATATAGGGCAATTGAACAAGGAGATAAGATAGAATAAAATACTGGACTGTGGAAAAAAGTGAATCTCTGTAGCACTTCTGTGGGGAAGCATAGGAATATTGCAGTGTGGCCACGGCGTACAGCAGAGAAAACTAGGTTTTGATCCTACAGTGGAAAGTACAAACTAAACTGGTGCTGTGCTGGGTGGGGAGGTGGACAGGGAGGGTAATGTCCCTGAGGCAAGTTTGTGCAAGAAATGTAATTGTGTCACGGTAACCTTGAATTAGGTGACCTAATTACATGAAGTCTGTGCATCTGCAGAACTTCAGTAGTGAAGCAGCTGCACCTGAAGGGAGCTGTCAGGTGAGCAGCTACATAGACAAGGAGTCAGTGTTTGTGCAGAACAGAGCTGCTTCTGCCAGTTGAAATGGCAACTGATACACAGGTGTAGTTTGCACTTGAATGCTAAAGATTTTTTGAGTGTGGATAATGAATGATTCTTTTTTTGTAGGGTATTTGTTCCTGTTTTTTTTTTTTATTCGCTTGCTACCTAGTTCCTGGCTTGTAATGAAGTCAGAGGAGTCCTGGTTGCTGGATTCCTCCAGCTGGTCCTTGATTCCCATCTCCTGCATGCCTTGCATTGTAAGAACTCCCCTAAGGTGTGATGGATGTTTTCCGATACATCGTGCTGTAACTCAAACCGTCCTTAAGTCTTTGCCCTTCAGGCTGTCATCTTCAGTTACACCCGTGTCTTGCCACGCTACGCCTTGGAGCAGAAGCAGCTTAGATTACTTGATTTCCAGCAGCCTCTGGTCTGACCTATGGCTGTCCTGGGGCTCTCAAATGAGCGCTGCCTTCCCGAGAGACCCCCTGGTTCACTTGGCTCAAACTGAACGGATATATGTGGCTGATGTTCATGAAAAAATAGGTCTTGTTCTCAGTTAAATCCTGAGAATGTAGCAGCTTGGTAACAGAGGATTTCTGCTGCTAGAGAGGCTGACAGCTGTGAATGTATTTCTGGCAGCTTTGAGTAGGGCAGGAGGCTGCAATGTGATCCGTGAAGGAAGTAAGGGTTTCTCATGGTCATTGCTATTCTCCTGCCCACCCTTTTTATGCTGAAAGAATACGGTTGATTGCTTCATCCTGCCTTGTTTGTCCTTTTTTTTAACTGATACTTCTCTGGCTTTTGGTCATGCTATACCCAGCTTGAAGGACAGTGTTAAGAGCAGTGTATTATGCAGAACAGTCTCATGCAGCCCGAGTGCCTTTGAAGAAATTATGCCCGTATCGTGCCCAGTCACTGCTGCAGCGTGTTTGAAGGGCAGGATCGATGTCATATTCTCTGGTCCGTGGTTATTAAGGAGGGCTGTGGTGGCTTGCCAGCCTACTGAGGCATAGCCACTGCTCCTGCGCACATGTTCTGTTGCTTGAATCAGCTCTGGAGCAGACGGGCGTGATGGAGGCCAGACATGAGCTGGTATAAATGAGCTAATTAATGGGTGAAGCCAGCTTTAAAAACCTGTGCTCTTACTAAGAAATGTTTTCTCTTGCTGGGGAGTCCCAGGCACACAGGAATGGGGTGGGGTAGCAAGCAGGGTGCTTGCTCATGCCCCCCACGGGCTCGCTGCCCGAGACCCTTCACAATTTCCCCGGTAAGAGTCCCCAGGACCCCGGGGGCATTCAGTGCATGCAGAGTGGGAATGATGATCAGGCTTCCTTCCCCAAACCTACTTTTTCTTCTTTTTTTAACCTTTTTCAAATTATCTAAGTGAACAGAGTTTAAAAAAAGAAGTCAGCTGCCACACTTCTGGGGGCTGTATCGAGCCATTCACCAGGGAGGATCCTGTGTGTGAATGGAGGATGGTGTTAAATACAGAGGCAGGAGAGCGTGAGAAACCTTTGCTGATAAAAATGTTGTTGGGTGACGTTTAAACATTGAAACTGTAAACACTTCCAAAGCATTATGTGAGCATGCCTCGATCCTTGAATGCAGCCAGAAATAATTAATAGGTACAAAAATAGAGGTCTGTTTTGAGGTGCTGTTATTTTGTCATCACTAATTACAGCACCGCGTTAATGATTTATCGCTGGGGGAGGCTGGATGCACAACCCTTCGTGTCCTCAGGAAGGTGCTCGGGTGCCACGGGCCCGATGTGACATCTGTGCTGGGGGTGACCCATTTCCAGCCAAAATCCCTTTTTCTCGAGTCCTGTGAGTTCAGGCGGCTCCAGGCCCCTTCCTGGGAGGAAAGCCTGTGGGGGGAGCGGGGCAGTGCTGCAGGGAGACCCCTCCCCGGGTCACTTGGGAGATTCTACCAGCAAGGCCATGGTTAGAAATACACAAAATGTTCCTGTTTCAAGCGATCTTCACCTCAGCTGCCCAGTGGGGCAGGGGAAGGGTGGCCTTGAGGGGGAACAACCACCCTGAGAGGGAGAAATTGGGGCTCTGAGGGGGAACAACCACCCTGAGAGGGAGAAATGGGGACTCTGAGGCAGTGGGGCAGGGAAATTGGGGCTCTGAGGGGGAACAACCACCCTGAGAGGGAGAAATTGGGGCTCTGAGGGGGAACACGACCCTGAGGGGAAAATGGCGGCCCCGAGGGAGGCAGTCCCGCTGTGAGGGGGCACCGGCGGCCCTGGGCGGGAAATGGCGGCCCCAAGAATGTCACGGC
>NW_010102859.1:0-1203 GCF_000699245.1 Pterocles gutturalis
GTGGGCACCCATGGGTGGCCCTGCACCCACCCATGGGGACAAGTGTCCCCCCCGGCACCCGCAGGGGCTTTGTCCCCAAGGTGTCCCCAACGCTGTGGGTAGCACTGTCACCGTGGGTGTCCCCAAAGTGTCCCCAAGGCTGTCCCCACCCCCAGCAGTGGCACTGTCACCGTGGGTGTCCCCAAGGCTGTCCCCACCCCCATCAGTGGCCTCATCACCACAGATGTCCCCAAGGCTGTCCCTGTCCCCAAAGTGTCCCCAACGCTGTCACCACCCCTATGGGTGGCCCTGTCCCTACATATGTCCCCAAGGTGTCCCCAAGGCTGTCACCACCCCCATCAGTGACCACATCACCACAGATGTCCCCAAGACTGTCCCTGTCCCCAAAGTGTCCCCAAGGCTGTCACCACCCCCATTGGTAACACTGTCACCGTGGGTGTCCCCAAAGTGTCTCCAAGCCTGTCACCACCCCCATGGCTGACACTGGCACCGTGGGTGTCCCCAAGGCCGTCCCCACCCCCTGCAGTGTCACTATCACCATGGGTGTCCCTAAGGTGTCCCCAGCCCCACGGGTGACACCATCACCAAAAGTGTCCCCAACACTGCTTCTTGCTCCCTGAGTGCTCCTGTCACCATGGGTGTCCCCAACGCTGTCACCAACCCATGAGTGCCTGTGTCACCAGAGGTGTCCCCAACATTGTCCCTGTCCCCATGTTGTCCCCCTCCACGGCTGTCCCTGTCCCCGCAGTGTCCCCACGGGCGTCTCTGTCCCCATGGTGTGTCACCCCCCATGAGTGTCCCCAATGCTGTCCCTGTCCCCACGGTGTCCCCCCCCATGAGTGTCCCAACACTGTCCCTGTCCCCACGGTGTGTCCCCCCATGAGTGTCCCCAACGCTGTCCCTATCCCCACTGTGTCCCCAGAGATGTCCCTGTCCCCACGGTGTGTCCCCCCATGAGTGTCCCCAACACTGTCCCTGTCCCCATGGTATCCCCAGGGGTGTCCCTGTCCCCACGGTGTCCGCCCCCATGAGTGTCCCCAACACTGTCCCTGTCCCCACAGTATCCCCAGGGGTGTCCCTGTCCCCATGGAGTCCCCCCCCATGAGTGTCGCCAACACTGTCCCTGTCCCCACGGGGTCCCCCCCCATGAGTGCCCCCAACACTGTCCCTGTCCCCACGGGGTCCCCCCCCGCAAGCGTCCCC
>NW_010102860.1:0-570 GCF_000699245.1 Pterocles gutturalis
CTGGGCTACCAGAGGGCTCGGGTCGAGGAGGGGAACCGCTCCCGGGACACTTCGCCCACTGCATCTCGGTGCCACCACAGGCTCCCTGCCCTTGGGGCTCTCTTTCCGGGGGGACGATGCTGGGGATCCTGCCAGCTGGAGCAGGCAGAGGTGGGGGGGTCAGCGTGCTGCCCCTGGGAGCCCTCCCCACTGCCTCCCAGGAGCATTTTGGAAGCCCAGATAAATGAGGTCAACCTGCCTCGTCACCGACCCCATTCCTTCACTGACATATTTGGGGTGCTCTCCCAGCACCCCGAGGCACAGCTCCCCTCTACCAAGGCCACACTGATGGGCTTTTGCAGCCCTGGCAGGGGGTTGCCAGGCTGTCCCTCACCCCTGGGTCACTCCAGGCTGGGGGGCTGGCACTCGGTGCCCAGGCGGGTCCCCACACCCACTTTGGAGGGGGACATCCGTCCACTGCCCCTCCAGTCTGTGGCATCCCTTTGGCATCACCCCAGGGGACACTGCTACGGGATGGGATGGGGTGGCCCATGGGGCAGGGCCCGGATGGGGTCAACTTCAGGGGCGACC
>NW_010102861.1:0-3853 GCF_000699245.1 Pterocles gutturalis
GCTGGTCCTCTATAGCAGGCTGGACCGGGAGGCATTGTGTGGGCAGAGCCCCACATGCTCCCTGCACCTCCAACTCGTCATGGAGAATCCCCTCCAGCTCCACCGTGTTGAGGTGGACGTCCTCGACGTGAATGACAACGCGCCACAGTTCCCCAAGCCGGAGGTGGTCTTGGAGATCACGGAGGTAGCCAACCCTGGGACTCGGCTACCCTTGGAGGTAGCAGAAGACCCGGATATGGGCTCCAACTCCATCTCCACCTACGAGCTCAGCCGCAGTGAGCATTTTGCCCTGAGTATCAACGAGAGAGGAGATGGTGTTAAAATGCCCGAGATCATACTTGAAAAACCACTGGATAGAGAGAAAGTTGCTGTTCATCACTTGACGCTGACAGCCCTGGATGGAGGGAATCCGGTGAAATCTGGCACTGCGAGGGTTACCATCCATGTCCTGGATGCAAATGACAACCCTCCTGTCTGCGACCCTCCCATATCCAAGGTACAGCTGGAGGAGAACGTGCCAGTGGGCACTCTGGTCACCAAGTTGAATGTCACCGACCTGGATGAAGGTCCCAACGGGGATGTGGAATATTCTTTCAAAACTAGTAATAATGCACCTGGTAAATTCACCAAGCTGTTCTCCTTAGATCCCCGGACAGGGGAGATCAGAACCAAAGGCCCGCTGGATTATGAGGAATCCAGTGCTTATGAGATTGCAGTTCGAGCCAGGGACAAGGGATCCCCGGCCATGGAAGGCCACTGTCACCTGCGAGTGGAATTAATTGATATCAATGATAACAGCCCAGAGATTGTGCTGACCTCTCTCTCCAGCCCAGTGCAGGAGGACGCAGCCCCGGGCACTGTGATTGCCCTCCTTGGTGTGAAGGACAGCGATTCTGGTGACAATGGGCAGGTCCGCCTGCAGATAGCAAAAGAGCTCCCATTTAAACTGGTGTCATCTTTTAAAGAGCATTTCTCGCTGGTCACAAGTGGTCCCCTTGATCGGGAGAAGGCCAGTGGATACAACATCACAGTGAGGGCTGTGGATTCAGGGTCCCCACAGAGGGCCACACAAAAAACTTTTTACCTCCAAATTGCTGATGTGAATGATAATGCACCGAATTTCTCCAGCCCTTTTGATACAGCTCACGTTCAGGAAAATGCCCTTCCTGGAACTTTTGTTTTTTCGGTGTCAGCATTTGATCCCGATGAGGGTAGCAATGCCAAGCTGTCTTACTCCATCCTGCACAATGGGATGCAGGATGTACCCATCTCAACCTACTTCCGAATAGATCAGGACAATGGCACCATCTACACTGTGAGACCTCTGGACTATGAGCAGGATAAGGTGTTCCAGGTGCCTGTGGAGGTGAAGGATGCTGGTTCTCCTGCACTGAGTAGTACTGCTGTGGTCCATGTGTTTGTTCTGGATGAGAACGACAATGCCCCCACCATTGTCTATCCATCCGTCCCCAAGGGTTCTGCCTTCCAACAAACTATCCCGGCCGTGGCAGAACCTGGCTATCTGGTTACCAAAATTGTAGCTGTTGATGCCGATAGTGGCCATAATGCCTGGCTGTCCTACCAGCTGCAGGAGACTGCTGAGGCTTTGCCTTTCCAAGTGGAACGCCGCTCTGGAGAGCTAAGGGTTGCACAGGCTCTCAGGGAGTTGGAAGATCCCCACAGGCTGGTGGTGGAAGTGAGGGACAATGGGACGCCGTCCCTCTCAGCCTCAGTGATAATAGTCATTTCTTCAGAGGAAAACAGTGTGCAGGACTTCGCCAAGTCCTTGGACCTCCCCAAATCTCCTGAGGATACCAACCTAACACTTTACCTTATCATCTCCCTGGTGTCCATTTCGCTCGTGTCCTGCGTGATGTTTGCTGTGATGGCTACCCGGTGTTTCAAAGCTGGTGCTGCTAGCTGGACCTTGGCGGGTTGCTGTCGAGGGACTGGCCGCAAGCCCACCTCCCATTTCCATGGGCAGATGAAGCCAGACGGCTTCATCAAGTACCTGGACGTAGGAGGAGCGGGCTTGACCTCTCAGGCACAGAATTACACCTCGTGTTTCTCGCCCATGTCTGACCAGAGCGATTTCCTCTTTGTAAAACCTTTCAGCCATTCTAGCACTGCGGAGACTGTGGCTGCCTACGAGCAGGTGACCAGCACCTTAGCGAGTCCCTGTGATGGGGTAAGAGATGGGGTGTTCCTACTGTCCTGTCTGCTGAGCGCAACGGTCCGTAATATCCAGGTTAGGTGGCTGTTCTCTGGCTGTCCTTCCACCTAAGAAGGTGGCTTCAGGGAATGTATGTCACTTGTCACCTCCTGGGAGGTCGCAGGTGAAAGCTTTGGCTTGGCTTGATGGAGGTGGGGGAAGGGGCTGGGCATCACTGTAAAATCAAAGACTGTGTTTGTAGAAGTGGAGAGTTTTCCCTTGGCCTCATTGGTACTCATCTTTTGAAAGTGATTCTTAGCACGGTCAGGAGCGTGGTTTTTGGGTGTTTGGCTTCTCGATTCTGTTTAACCCCTTCATTCTGCATGGCATGCGAACCACGACACGGGAGGAGGTAATCCGAAAGCAAAGTTTGGCGGTGTTCCTTTTGCTCTGTTTTAGAGGTGCAGCTTAGTAATTTCTCATTTCTTAACTCCCCCAGTGTAATTCGTTCCTGATTGTGTCTTGGCAAGGGATCATTTTCCAGCTTGGCTGTTTCCAGTGAGAGGCTGAACTCACTGTTCAGCGCTGAATGTGGTGACATTTTTAGCAAAGATCCTGGTGACCTTACATGCCCTTGGGCTTGCAGAGACCTAGGCAGTGGCGTGCGTTGAAAACTTTAGCCACTTGTATTCAAATGCCTAAATATGGATGTAGGTGACTGTATTTAGCTCCAGCTTTTAGAACTTGGGGATATAAAAAGTAAACTAATTTTGTGTCATAAATGCCCGCCCTAAATTTGAAAGTGGTAATTACAACAGGAATTCAAAAAATAGATTGGGAAGGGCTTATCTAGTGCAAGATTGTGTGTCAGTGTGTGCAGAAAGGTGTATCTGGAATCTGGAGGGCAAGTATTTAAACAGCTTCATTTGCCTGCAGCATGGGTAGCAGGGGGGGCCTCTATTTTAGGGGAGTGATTTATTCTAATATATTCTTTCATGAGAATCATCAAAGCTGTGGAGAAATTAGTGAAATCCCATCTATTAAATAAAAATCTAGGTCAGCTGTACCCGTCTTCACTTTTCCTTAGTAATTGCATGTACAAGCAGAATAATCCTATAAAAATGATGTTCCGCTGTATGGACTCTGAACTGCTCATTCCTAAGGCAGCTGAGAGAAATGTCGTCCTTTCCAGGTAGCTCGGGATCATTCTGGAGTTTAATTAAGAAGATTATGGTTTTCGGAAGTGTGTGTCTTCCAGAGAGAAAACTGTTCTGCTATTTAGCGCCCTTCACAAAGGCGTGATTCAGACAGGAATATGCAAGTGCTTCGTGTCCTTCCTTATTTACAACATGTCCATTGTCTGATGGTAAAATAACACAGGCAGAAAGCGATACGGGGGCTTATTAATGAAGTTACAAAGTGTGCTGCTGTGTCTGAAGTTGACTGTGTCTCCTAGACAAATAAGGCTTTTTTTTTTTTTTTCTTTTGCTGTCGGAAGTTTAGTCTTCTCTGTGGACAGAAAAATATTGTAATGCTCCGAGGCCACAGCAGCTTGGAAAAGTCATTCAAATACAGTGTGTGAAATCCAGATCTCAGGCAGGCCTCTTTTTCAGGACAGAAGAGGGACAGATTAGGTCTGTTATCTTTTTACCTTCTGGCATTAAAAGCATCTTTCTCATTATCAATTAACTCTGCCACCCC
>NW_010102861.1:3917-4243 GCF_000699245.1 Pterocles gutturalis
TTCTTTCACAGCCTGGTTTCCTGAGCTGCTTTGGAAGATTATTCACTGAATAGTTTTTCTTCATGCTTTTTAGTATTCATCCTGGTTCAGAAATATCCAGGAAAGGGGTGGGGGTGGTGAGGGAGGGGAGCTTTCTTTTTGTTCTAATTGATTTGCTTTACTTGGAAAAGGAAAAGGACACGCTGATACTCCAGACATAAATAATCTAGGATCAGTTCCCTTTCATTTTCAAAAGCAAGAATGGAAGTATTAAAACTCTGCTGTTTTCTCTGCAGCAAGCTCAGCCTAACACAGACTGGCGCTTCTCTCAGACCCAGAGACCTGGA
>NW_010102861.1:4280-13527 GCF_000699245.1 Pterocles gutturalis
CATGTATGTATCCTGTGAAGGTTTATTTTCCTTTGCATGCTGCTTTCAGTGCTGGAAAGTCCTCGACTGGCAGCTCTGAGGATGTGTGTTCCCTGTTATTGGTAGAATTGTCCAGCCCAAGTGTCAGACGTAGGGCTGTTTCTGTGCCAGCTCTGTCTGATGGTGATGTGATGGCTGTCGTTGGCGATGGTGTGCCTGGGTTTGGTGTCTGCAGCTCAGGGAGGACAGTCAGGAATTGGGGGGGCGGGGGGGGGGGCACCAGGAGATGCTCTGGGGGTGGGAGCTCTGTGTGAAGTTGTGAAATGGTTAAAGGATGGGAAAACATGCTTCACAGAGAAAGGCTTCTTCTCTAAACCAGATTTTGAGCATTTAGAGTGGATTGTGGGTCCAAAATCTTGATTCCTCCCCCTGCACAGAGGCCACTGGAAATCAGGGTGTGAGTCATGGAGCCTCAAGCTCTGTGCTGCTGACGTGTATTGCCTGCTCTGGCTTGAGCACCTTGTGTCAAAGGATGGTGTAAGCCCCTGTGGCAGACAGAAGTTGAGTAGATGAACCTCAGGCCCCTCTAGAGAAACATGTTCCAGCCACATCAAACTCGACGGGAGCAGGTCCCCCAGGAAATGCCACTGGAGGCACCTTCCCCTGTGGGCTAATGTGGCTGCATCAGGGTTGGGAGCTCTGGATCTGACTGCATTTGTAGGGGAGTATGGAGCCTGTTTTTGCATTCCTTGGGAAGTGCCATCTCTGACATGGGCTGGTTCATGGGGTCCTTCAGGTGAGGAACCCTCTGCACGCTTCCCACTGTCTGGGCTGTGGGACAGGGGAGGCTAAGGAAGAAGAAATTAAACCAAATAAGTCAGGAGACTCCCAGGAAGAAGGTCTCCTAAGGTCTGGTCTTGCTCTCAAAACCATGGTTGAATTTTTGGCAACTTAGGTGTGATGCCAGAAAGAAGCCTTGGCAGCACAGCAGAGAGCTGACGCCCGAGTGAGTACATGGCTCTTGACTATGCACTCTCTGCTGCTGGCCCAACAAAGTTTGCTTTTCGTGGTCTGCAGTGAGAAAGTGTTGACAAGAAGATGTTGAGCAGGTGCCCTTCAGCTCTCCCATCTTCCTTTCTGGTTCGTAGGCAGGGGCAGGGATCCTCTACCGAGGGTGAACTTCCTTGAGTGCATCAGGGTGAGATAGGACCTAAACTGGGAGTCCACCTTCCTCTGTAAATACCCCAACCAGAGGTTATTGTGTATGAGGAGACGGGCTCCAGGATAACTTAAATGTGAAAAGATTGTGTCTCTTGGGGCATACACAAGGATTATACCCTTGGAGCAACCAGGAGTAAATTTGGATGCTGTGCTTCTGTGGCTGGCTGGGTCAGGCACGGTATCTCTGCAGAAAAGAGGAGCTCCTGCCCACCTCTGTGCTTTGTCATTCCTGGTGGCCACTTGGGCAGCTCCTGTGGAGGTTTAAATGGTGCCACAGGGAGCGTCGGGTCCTGAATTTGGTGGTGGAGTTTGCAGTTAAACATCTGCAGCAGCTGCTTGTGTCTGAGCCTTTCCCTGGGTCTGGCTCAATAATGTCACTTAACAGAAAATTAAGAGACTGCTAGAGCTAACCTGTTGCAGCAATTAAACTTTGTTACTAGGCTCTTGTAGCTGCCAAAGGCAAAATGGAGCGAGGGTTTGATGTAAAGTGTAGAAAGCATTCCCACAAGAAACCAGCCACGAACTTTACTGACAAGGCTATGGGCTGGAACAGTTTTCTCAGAGCTCTGTTGAATTCCCCATCACTGACAACATTTTAATCAAGAAAAAAAGACTTTCTAACCATTTCTGCTCTAGTTCAAATGGCAATTAACAAAGCCCTGTTAATAGACAAGTGCACCAGAGCTGCTGTAATAGTTGTTACAAGAAGAGACTAAATGAGCCCCGTCAGAGCAGTGCTGTTGCTCCCCCTTGTAGCATCATGCTGGAGCTTTTCAGGGCCCAGAGCTGATGCACTGCAGACTGGCTTAACTCAGTGACAGGGACCTTTTCTTAGGTCATAGGACACACAGACCCTCACCCCAGCCCCCAGCCTCTGCCTGAAGCCCTTTACAAGCTCCAGCCCTTTCCCACTGCCTAAGTGGGAGCAGCCACATGTGGCGTGGGAAGGGCAGCCTCCGACTCAATCAGGGGGAGCTGATGGAGCACCACATACTGGTTCTGGTGCATGAGCTGTGATGGTCTGTGACCTTGGTGCCCATGGTCATCCCCTAAACACCCCCCAGCAGCTTGTGTCCATGCCAGTTGTGGCAGGGGTTCCCCTATGGGCTGCCCAGGCTGGCCCCTGTCTTTGGAGAGGGGATTTGCCCACGCTTAGGCTGGTACTGGAGTAACTCAGTAAAAAAAAGGTTTGCCCCCCCTGCCTGTGTGCAGATTCCACATTTGCAATGAAGCAGCTCTTGCTGATTTTTTTTTCTGTTTCTTTTATCCTGTTTTAAGTTAAATCATGGGAGATGTTTTTATTCTAAACCTCTCTTACTGTACCAAGGGATGGAAATAGAAAGTGCTGTTGTATGTTCAGTGCCCAGCCCTGACATCTCTCTCTGGCAATCAAAGAGGAAAATCCTGGAGAGCAGGCTGCTCCCCGTTGTGCTCTGCCTGGTGTTTCGATGTCTGGTGTGTGGATTCCCCAGGCACTCAGGAGGGTGTGAGGCATTCAGGAGGGTGCGAGGGCAGGTGCCCGAGCCTGGCCGCTCTCCGGTGTCAGCTCCCATGCAGCTGTGTCTGCTGCTCACAGGGGAACCTCTCCAGCACCAAGGGCTCTCTGAACTGCCGGGCTCTGCTTGGCGCTTGGGGAACACAGGCCACCTCTTAGCAGGAAAGAAAAAGATGGGATGTGCTCTTAAGTGCATTTGCCTGACTCAAATTAAATAGTGATGAAGACAAGGCAGCTTAGGCTGGTGGTTTGTCCCATGCAGCTGTGTCTGCTGCTCACAGGGGAACCTCTCCAGCACCAAGGGCTCTCTGAACTGCCGGGCTCTGCTTGGCGCTTGGGGAACACAGGCCACCTCTTAGCAGGAAAGAAAAAGATGGGATGTGCTCTTAAGTGCATTTGCCTGACTCAAATTAAATAGTGATGAAGACAAGGCAGCTTAGGCTGGTGGTTTGAATGGTTCCCAGAGGGAGTCTGGCATGGACCCCGTGCCAGAAAGGTGGCTTAAACCCATGTTGGGATTTCTCCTTTGCTGCCTTCATGGGAGATGGAGAAGGGAACAATCCTGTCTTTTCTCATCATAGTCCTGCCCACTGAAACAAATCCCACATGTCTCCGAGCACCTGGAACTAGGCAAGCTCAGGGTAAGCTCCATAAGCAGGGACCGGGACCGTCTCTCAGTCTGGTACCTCATTGCATTCAGAGTGCTGTTACAGGAAAACAAAGAGATTTTTTTGCTTTGTTCTGTAACACAGGAGAACTCTGGTGCACGTGCTCAGGAAATAAGAGCTCAGACAATATCCTCTGCAAATGTGGTAGGGAGTCAGACCTGAGCAGAGTAATTCTCTATTAATCTTATTTGGGAGAAACAGAAGGATAGATTAATTCATTTGATGATGTTTATGTTTTGCTTCCTAAAAAACCAAACCAAAACACCCAGGCTGTCTCTGGGCAGATGTAAATGAATACAGAATGATACCGAGCAGCAGATGCCGTTCCCAGACAAATCAGATCAGAGAGATTACAGTGAGGTATTGGCCAAAGTGGAGTAGACGCACAGTCCGTGCAGTCCATCAGCACTGTGACATCCCTGGGGAACCTCAGCGGGGAGTTTCCCTGCGGGGAGGTGGTGTATGGGGGGAGAACACAGGGACTGGGGTGGTATGAGGGACCTATCCTGCTGCTTTTTCACAAATCACCAAAGGAACAGAGACCAGGTGTGTGCCCTGTGCACTCATGGTACTTGCCTGACCCTGGTAGCTCTTTGTTTTGATCTCTGTGTGGTGGTTTATTCAGGAAAACCCTGGGCTCAAGTCAGGATTTCCATCCTGGAGGAGTGGGAGGACTCTTGCTCACAGAGGGTGAGATGTCCCGGGATAGGGGAGCTGGAACATCCTTGTGGGAGGAGCGGGGACAATCTCTGTCAGGAGATCCCAGGCAGGAGACACCCCAGAGACTGTGGCAGGGCACTCACAAGGAGGTGGGAAGCAGTGTGGGAATCCCTGGTGAGGAGTGGAGGAGGAGCAAAGCATGCAAAGAAGACACAGAGTGCCATTTCACACCCTCCCACACCTCCATTTATTTTCTCTAATCCTAAATCTCCCTGGCTTAATGCCTTCCACTGCTGTTGCTGGCCAGGCTCCCCCTCCCAGGGTGAATGCAGCCCTAGTGATGGTCACTTCCCTTGCCTGTTGAACAGCATCGCGGCTGCCCCATCTGACCCTGGCCATCGTCACCCGGGCTGTGCAGAGGGAGGGAGGAGAGCGCAGGAGAAAGGGTTTGCAGCTGACAGTGCCTGTAAAAGAGCTGCAAAGGAAAGGAGAGGTTTCTTTCCTTCTTTGTTTCCTTTTCACACCTGAGAACCAAGAGCTGGGCACACAGGACTAACGGGAGCCTGCCTCTGTGTGGTGGGGGATGCAGAGGGGGAAAAAGTGTCACAAGAATAGTCCTTAAATGCTCTCAGGCGCATTTTTGGGGTTCAGGGTATGCAGGTACTCCCAAAAGGTGGCCGCAGCTCAGGAGGATTCTGGTGTGTGTTTAGGGTGGTCAGGAGGTCCTGCATGCCAGCAGCACCCCAGTGTACCAGGGTGTGCTCCTGCGAAGGGGACACTGTATGTACACATCTGGGTGGGCCATCACAGAGCACGCAGCAGCTGGGGCCAGAGGATGGGGGGAAGATGGGGATGGTCACAGGCTTACACAGCACGGGAGTGGGTACACAGCAGGAAGACAACTGACCACAGATGCAGGCATTGGCACATCCTTCCTAAAACCCGTACCTGCTGACCCAGCAGGCACAGGGTTGTCTGCCAGTGTTGTAACCCCGTAGGAATTTACATTGCAAGTTTGTGTAACGTTCTAGTGGATATAGTAGCAAATGCCAGAAGGCAGACGGACACCTGTGCCAGTGGAGGTGTCTGGGTAAACACTGACAGATTTGCCTTCCATCCACTCTTGCGTTGAAAATGTGGTGAAAACCGGTACGTGCCGGGCAGAGGTGCCAGCCCAGCTGCAGCCTGCAGCAATCCTCTGCCTCCCCTGTAGTGCTGCTGGGTTGCAGAGATGCGTCTCTGTGGCTGTGACCCCTCTGTCCCTCTCACACCTCGCCGTGGCTCTTTGTGTGTCTTTTCATAGAATCACAGAACAGTTTGGGTTGGAAGGGACCTTCAAAGATGACCCACTCAAATGCTTCTGGCTATAGGCAGGGGCTTCCTTCACTAGGTTGCTCAGGTTGCTCCAAACCCCATCCAATCTGACCTTGAACCCCTCCAGGGATGGGGCATCCACAACTTCTCTGGGCAACCCGTGCCAGTGTCTCACCACCCTCATTGCAAAACATTTCTTCATTATGTCCAACCTAACCCTGCCCTTTTTCAGTTTAAAACCATTGCCCCCTCTCCTGTCATAGCAAGCCCTGGAGAAAAGTCTCTCTCCATCTCTCTTATAAACCCCTTTATACATTGAAAGGTGCAGTCAGGTTTCCCCACAGCCTTCCCTTCTCCAGGCTGAACAACCCCAATTCTCTCAGCCCCCCTCCACAGCAGAGCTGTTCCAGCCCTCGGACCATTTCTGTGGTCTCCTCCAGCCCCACTCCAACAGGTCCCCGTCTGCCTTGTGCAGAGCTGGATGCAGTGCTCCAGGGGGGTCTGAGCAGAGGGGGAGAATCCCCTCCCTCGACCTGCTGCTCACACTGCTGGTGATGCAGCCCAGGAGACACTTGGCTTTCTGGGCTGCAAGTGTACATGGCCAGGTCATGTCCCATTTGTCACCCACCTGTACCCCCAAGTCCTTCTCTGCAGTGCTGCTCTCAATCCTTTCATCCCATAGTCTGTTCTGAAATGGGGGATTGCCCCAACCCAGGAGCAGGACCTTGCACTGGCCCTTGTTGAACTTCATGAGGTTGACACGGGACCTCTCTTCCAGCCTGTACAGGTCCCTGGTGTTTCCCACCACGATATCTGCTCTTGCTGCTCTCCCGTGCCCCATGCAGCAAGGGTCTTCCTACACTCCTCCATTCCCCACCGCATCTCTATCCTCCTGCTTTCTCCAAGTCCCTCCCCAGCACCACCACCATCCCATGCAGCGTCCCACCCTGTGCCCAGCTCTGAACCAGCAGCAGAGCAAGCAGCTTTTGCAGGTGCCATCCGCCTATGTGATGACAGGCAGGGACAGACGAGCTACTGGGCCAAGTGTGGCTGGTGAAGGAGCCTTTCCCTAGTAGGAGACACCAATGAGGGTCTTTCTCTGTTGATTTTCATGCCCATGGTAGAAGAGTAGCATATCAGAAACTTCCACCTGGCCTGGCTCTGCTTGAAACCCCTCAGCATCTTCCAGAAGCTGGGGGTAATTGGAGGAGTGGATGGGGGAAATGGGCTGAAAAAGAGAAAAGGAGAGAGTTGTCAGGACAGTGTCACTTGAGGAACATGCAGCTAGTGTCACCACTGTGCCTGGGGAAGGGCAGGAGCCCTGGGAACAACTGCTGGAACTGCTGGGCTGCGCAGGCTTCCCACCTTCAGCTCCTCACAGGCAGGGGCAAGAGGAGCAGCAGAAAGAACCGACACCCTGGGAAGTTTAGGAAATAATTGTAATCCTCAGGCTTCCATCCCAAATGTGCTCAGTGGTATTTGCTTTGCCAGGTCAGGTCCCACATGTTTCGCAGGTAAATCAAAAGAGGTGGAACAGTCTTTGGGCCAAAATTACAGCTTGTTCTGGCTGGTTTTCATTCATTTGCCTGTGCAGATGCTTGAGTAGTGAGTGATTCCTCCACGGGTCCTGCAGCACGCAGAGTGTGGAGCTGCTCTCAGCCGACACCCCGGGACCTCAAGAAGGTGTGAGTGGAGCCTGAAAAACCACAGCACCTTCTGGAAATGCCTTTGGGGTGATTGCTTTGCAGAAACAGCCGTAATTTCCCAAGATCAAGAGCCGCTGTACTTCAGTGTGGGCTGCGGACCCCTGAGTGAGGGTGGAGTTGTGCTAGTAAAGGGGCTCTGCTCCAGAGGGAGGGTTTTCCTCCTGCCAAAGCCTCTGGGGCTGCAGAGCTGCTTGTGCCAGGTCGTGGGACACCAGGAGAGAATACTCCCTTTCTGGGGAGTATTTGAGGTGGTTGTTCATGATGATACAGCCCACGCCAGCCCCCAGCCTCTTTGAGTGTTTTTGCTCAGCAAATGCCTCGGAGCAAACCAGGGAAGCCCAGCAAGGGCCAGATGGTTGCATCTGCCAGGTTTGGTGTTGCCCTGGTGGGTCTTGAAACAGGAAAGGTTCAAGGCTACTCAGAAGCTCATGGCTTTAGGTGAGACTGTGGTTTCCTAGCAAATGCCGCAGAGAAAATGTTGTTTTAAAGCATTACAGAGCTGCTCAGAGCCTGGCTTTGCTCCGAGGATGGACTGCAGCCCCATTGTGCACTTTTGGAGTGGGTTTGGGATGCTGGGACAGGCGGGAGAGGTTTTGATGCTGGGAGCAGGATTTGTCCCTGGGTAACTGCTCTCTTTCCCCCACTTCCCCCGGAGCTGAGCTGACGCTGGAAGCTGGAGGTTTTGTAGCGCTGGGTCCTGGTCTCACCCCACTTCCCCTGCCATAGCCACGTGACCGCAGAGCTGCTCCCCTGGGTGCGTGATGCCAGTGAGCACTCCTGCTCTCAGGGTTCACCCTTTTTTCTATCAATAGCCAAAATCTCCGCAGATTCAGTATATGGGTTTCTTTCTAGATCTCTTCAGCTGAATGTTTCCTTCCCTTATTGACCATCCTGGGCCAATAAACCCTTTATCAGAATTTGCCAGGGCCCTTGAAGTCTGAGCCACCTCGATCCTGCCAGGTGGGACAAAAGCTGGAGGGTCTTTTATGGGTAAAGGGAGATATCACAGAATGAATCACAGAATGGTTTGGGTTGGAAGTGGCCCTAAAGATCATCTAGTTCCACCCCCTGCCATGGGCCGGGACACCTCCCACTAGCCCAGGTTGCTCAAAGCCTCATCCAGCCTGGCCTTGAACCCCTCCAGGGATGGGGCATCCACAGCTTTTCTGGGCAACCTGGGCCACTGCCTCACCACCCGCACAGTGGAGAATTTCTTCCTAATATCTAACCTAAATCTATCCTTTTTCAACTTAAGACTGTTGTCCCTTGTCCTATCCCTCCACCCCCTGATCCAGAGCCCCCCCATCTCTCCTGTAGCCCCCTTTCAGCACTGGAAGGTGCTGGAAGGTCTCTCCGGAGCCTTCTCTTCTCCAGGCTGAACAACCCCGACTCCCTCAGCCTGTCCTGGTATGGGAGCGGCTCCAGCCCCTGGACCCTCTTCGTGGCGCTCTCCTAGCAATGGGATGCATTTCTCATTCTGGAAAGCCCCCAGAATACCCAGAGTTTCATCATTACAGCATTATGTATAAACCCACTATTTTAGGGAACTTAGCAGGTGCTGTGTGTATTATTTTAATTTTTCTGTCTCCATCTGCTTCCTGCACAGCTGAACACGTGCCACGGCTGGCTGCAGAGGCACAGGGACCCGACAAACAGGCACAATAACCTTTGCAAAGAATTTCTCAAAATATCTTTCCCGGCGTGTTTGGGGCATGGATGGTGGCAGGATGGGCTGGGTGAAATAATCCTGGGCTCAGCTCTAGCTCGTCTAGGAGGGTTAGAAGAGTCCCCGCTAAGGGGGTACTGCCCCTGGTCCCCATTTTAGGGACATTGTGGCTTTTTTTTCTGCCTCTTCCTGGCAGAGCAGCATCCCAGCAACTCCTCTGGCTCGAAGTAATGACTCGCCTGTGCTTTGGGAGGCTGCAAATCTTCCCCCCCTGCTTGCCTGCTAATATTTTTCAATCCCGTCTTTTCAAAGTCATGATCTTCAAGCTGGGCCTCATCCAGCTCCTCTCCAGCCCTTGTAATGGCATTACAGAAGTGAGAGGGAATGTGCAGAGCTGGGGGAATTGGGGGAAGGGCTGACAGCATCCTTTGTTAAGGAAGGGAGAAAGCAGGAAATTGTAGTGATTTTGGAGCTGGTTCTGTTTTTTTGGAAGCTGGGGGAGGCAGGAGGGTGGTGGGCTGTGGGTTGGGGCTGTGGG
>NW_010102862.1:0-46774 GCF_000699245.1 Pterocles gutturalis
CAGCAGGAAGCTACTTGGAAAGCTCTGCATCCTTACAGAGGAGAGCATGTCTTTACCAAGTTTTGGCTGCTCTTGAACAGTTAAATTTTGCTGAAAACAGAACATTTGCAGGGAAGAGAGGTGAACTGAGGAGCAGGGACACAGACATCTGTGTTAGAGGCACTCATCTAGGCTGGATGTGGTGACCCTGACACAGTCCATCACACCCAAACATCTTTAGCCCTTGGGCTCTTGGCCAAACTTAGAGCTGTTTGTGGCTTTCCAGCCCACCTCTCCAAGGCATACATAGGACCTTCACAGGAAGACACCTATCTCTTTGATACAGGCAGTCAAGCCTCTGGCCAGCTCCCAGCAGGGCAGGGACTTTCCCAAAGTAGCTTTTGTGCCTTGTTTTGCACCTGAATGGCAGCTGGCAATGGTTTCATTGTGCTGTTTGAGGACATCCCTTTATGTATAGCTACATAAGATTCCAGGTAGAGCTTTAGTCTGCAAAAGACAGCATGCATCTTTTGGCTTCAGAGCAGCCTGAAAGGCCCAGCTAGCAGGAGAGTGGTAATCATGACAGTGAGCATCTGAATGCATTTTGTCATGTTGGGCGGAAGGTTATTATAGGATCGATCTCTTTAATACACTAGGATATTGCTAAGAAGCCTCCAGAAGGGATGAGCTGACCCTCTCTTTGACGATGTTTACCTGCTTTATTAGCAGCGAGAGCTCCACCTAATCAGCCTGTGGCTCCTCCAGGAGGCAGTTTTTCTTTTCATGATGAGGATACATCCAGTAAGGCTGCAAGAAATAAGGTGCTCAGCTTTCCTACATTTGTAGAGAGGCCCAGAAAAGGAGGTTACACCTGAAAAATCCTGTGGGGAAACCTTCAAGAAATACATGCATCTTCAGTATTCTGGTGCTGAACTTCCTGCCAGGGTAAGTGCCCAGGTGATAACTCTCTGCTTTTGATCTATTGGATTTTGCAGTGACTTTGGTATGGTGATGAGACTGCAATATCCCATAATATATGGCTGTTTCTAGCAAGGGCTCTGCTATAATTGTATTTATGAGCAGAATACTTACAGAGGCCTTCAGGGAGCTTCAAGTGTAAAAACATTCCTATAACAATGTATAGACAGCCAACAGCCAGGCAATTAATTTCTTGACTACAAGTGGTGTTTGGGGGCTCTGTCCTGGTACACACCATCTATTAACGCTGCAGATACCCTGCTGAAGGGAATGAGGGAGCTGCTGGCTGGACACTCAGTCTTTCCTCTGTGCTTTGTGTACTTAAAATTGTTTTAAAATAAAGTTCACTGAAACTAAAGGAGACCACTAAAGTTCTGGTGTATTCTGGGGGAAACAACAGCTTTTTTTTTTCTTTTTTTTTTTCTTTTTTTTTTCTGTGGAAGTTTAGATAGTAACAACCCTTCCTCCCAACTTGTCCCCCAAAGGATAAGGCAGGTACAGACCCTGGGGTCCAGGCACCAAAATGGAAAGTGAGGTCAGTTTTCTAAGCCTGCTTGTGATCCTGACATGCCGAGTATCCTCAGCTCTGTATTTCTCTCTGATCTTTCCCTTCTCCCTGCACAGTTATGAAGGCCCAGACGATGCCATCATTAACTAGGTCTGGTCATGGCTCCACACCTGGTGAAATCAAACAGAAATGAGTTCCCTTGAGAGAAGCCTCAGTGCCTGTGTTTGTCACTACTTTGGCCAAAATTAACTTAATAATGGGATATCTCACACAATTCAAACCTCCCATTGTGTTGCATTAATCAGCCTTGTTCTACGGGAAATAAATTATGTTGCAGTTGAAGATAATTTATTTACAGTTTCTGTGAGAGGAAAGGAGATTGTTTGCATGGTTTTATGAAACAAAACAACAGGATATTCAATGAATTATAAAGTTACAAATTAAAAATTGTTGAGAAAAGTTTCCATTCAGTGGACAAACTCTTCCACAGAAAATTGCTGAAGCCAAAGACTCGGCAAGTGTGAAAGGGCTTCAGCATGTCATGGTTACTAAGAGTACAAATAATTTCTGTAGTTATAATATGGATGGGTCCGGTATTGTAAAGAAAAAAAGTATTAAGAATTGCGTTGCATCCTTCAAACACCTTGTAAGGAGCTGAAGCTCCTTTGTAAGGAGACTCTCCAGGTCGGGTACTCCAAAGCTGCAAAGCCCTTCCCAGAGCAGTTGTGTAAAGGCAGCTGAGCCCATACGGCTCAGTTTAGATATTAAACACAGGCATCAAGACTTCGCTGTGTCCTTCTGGTTTCTCATATACCCCCAGCCGCATCCAAGCAGGCAGTGCAACAGCTGGTGAGGGAAGGCAGAGAAGTAGAAAGTGCTGTCTTAGGGCTTGGGACTGGGCTGCTCATCCATAGAGAAAGTGAGTTAAAGGTATCTGGCTCGCAGGTAAAAGCCCGTACTATACACAAGGCTGTGCTCAGAAGGAGCAGCTCTACTTTGAGAGAATGTCTCTTTAATAATCAGAAGCTTCTGTGCTTCAGCTGGCCGCCTGCAGCAGTCAGGAAGAATTTCTCCCCAGAAACCATGTTTTCTTCATCTAGGAGGAGGGTGTTTTTCCTAATCTCCTCTAATGCACAAGGATAACTGCAGCTGGAGATGCAGTACTTAGTGGAGTGATTCTGTTAACCGAAGCAGTAGTACCCTGAAGCTCTTAAAGCCCTACTAGAGAGGTATGTGTGCATTGTGTTTATAACTGAGCTTGGCTTGAAGTGTGCTGCTAGAGAAGTTGTTATATTTACCCAGAATATAGTTTGCAAACCCATATTGTGTTTTTGTTGAGTAATAAGGAGAAGACATTAAACATCTTCAGGGATGCTGGGATAATTAACAAATGAAGCTTGAAGAGAGAACAGTTACTGCTGGTGTTTGCGCTTCCTTCAGACTTCTGGTTCCTCTTTTGTGGGGTGGGATGAACCCAGGCTCCTCTTCAGCAGATGACATCCTGGTGCACTGACTCCCATCTGTATCTGCAGATCCCTGGGACCTGTGAGTGCTGGCTAAGCACAGAAAATCCAAAACTGGCCACATAACTAAGTTGGAGGGCATGCTTGTAGAAGAGTGAAAGCTGCTCAGTCCGGGTACCTCTGCCCTCTAAAACAGCAGACCGTGCTCCCTGCCCAGGGAAGCCACGGCACTGCAAGAGGGAGGGCGGTGGCTGGAGGGAGGAGCGCCTGTGCAGAGCACTGCAGGGGGAGGATTTGTTCTTGTTGGAGGAAGGAAGAAGCAGTGCATGGAAGGGAGCAGTGGGCAGTTCTGAAATTCCACCTGGCCTTTGACATTTCACCAAGTTTCATGGCATTTTGGGAGCGGGGGCTGCAGTATGGCATGGAGCGGAGAGATGTTAATAATAGCGGTGATGTCTAAAGGTCCAGGCTGGCTAAGGATGCTGGTGGGATAGGAGGGGACAAGGGGTGCTTTCCCTGAACTAAGACAATAGCTTCCAGCCTTGCAAACTAAATGGTATAAATTGAATGATTTTTTTTTTTTTTTTTAATAATAGGGCATCTTGGAAAACTTCACTGAGCCCACAGCAAACACAAGTAGGAATTGCCAAGAGACCAGCAGTACTTGGGTTGAACTCAGGTGGTTGCTAGGGCCGCTGGAGGAGGACTGGCCAAATAAAAGCTGATCAGCTGCAGCTCAGGTGGGGATTTGGCAGCCAAAGCCAATGAATGAGGTGTTACTAAAGGTAAGAGGAAGCTTGATTGAACAGGGAAATCATGGCTGAACTCCAATGTTGAAAGGATGCACAACTGGAGAAGGTGATGTAGGATGAATAGAAAAAACAATTGCCCTGCCATACAGGGATGCTGTTGGGAAGGCCAAAATTCTATTGGAAGATGATATCAAGGGCAATAAGAAGAGCTTCTACCAGTGTACTAGCAGCAAAAATAATTAATAAGGAAATTGTGTGTATGCCGATAAATGAGAAGGATGTGATTGGTCATGGGGCTGGTGCATGTGTGACACCCAAGGAGCGGCTGAGGGAAGTTGTTTGTTCAGCCTGGGGAAGGGAAGACTGAACCTAAATACCAGCCTTAAGAGGATAGAAATGGTCTCTTTACTGAGGTGTTTGGTGGGAAAATAAGAGGTAGTGGTTAAAGTCTGAAATAAGGGAGGTTCTGACTGAATATAAGAAAATAAATCTGTGCAAAGATAGTGAAGTGCTGAAATAGGGAACCAAGCAGATCGTGGGATCTCATCCTTTGGAGGTTTTCAAGACCCAGCTGGGCAAAGACCTGATCAGCCCGATCTTATACAGGATCTGAGTCTGGAGATAGGCTAGGGGACTCCCGATGTCCGTTCCCGACTGAGTCATTGCATGCACCTCATGTTAATCACTGCAGCCAGGGCTTTAGCTGAAGGTCTCTAATAAAAGCTTTAAATGTGAGACCTGACGAGGGGCTTTTCTGTGCCCCTCCTTTGAAGCAGCTGGCACTGTCTTGTGTCAGAGATGCCTGCAGCCCTGCCCTGGCATCCCCGCGCTGGAGGGATGAAGTCCTGTGAGAAGCTCTGACCCTGGTCTGCTTTTGCTGTTGCATGCTGATACAGCTGAAGACAGTGCAGGTTGCAGAGGTCACTGTATCTGCAGTTTCACCTCCCTCCCTTGCCAAAGCCACCTTCTCAGCACTAGCAGAGCATTGCAAATGCTTTGGAAAGGCTTTGCCCACTTGTGCTTTTCTGAGATGGCCCCTTGAAAATGACGCAGACATCCTCATTGTCTTGTTCTCTTGGGTGCTGGCTCAGCAGTTGACTTGAAATGTGACTTTGTCCAGAGTAAAATGACCACCACTCACCCTCAAAATTGGAGATTTTTGGCACACCTCGGTCAGTGTTATTGTGCCAGGTTGTCTGCAGATACAGAAAAATGCCAACACCCAACTAGCTCATCCATAGAGGACTCCTACCTATCCAACATACTGCGGTTGGTTTGCGTGTGCTAGAAGATTACAGTACAGCCCAGCTGCTGTGAAACTGGCTACACCAAGGTCTTTTCTTGGGTTGTTGGTTCAGGGGAGCCTGGGCAGACACTGCTTGACCAGGATACCTACATTCCTGTAGGTTTGCCACTGAGACATGCTTTCTGCTGTCCTAAGCCTCCCATCTGCCCTGTGGGGAAGATGCTACACATGTGAGCACTCGCGCAGATCCACAGGACGCTGCAGAGGCAGTAACCTCGCCAGAGAGACTCTGCAGGGACTTGTGAGTCCAGGGACCTTAATGAAGGGGCTCACTCAGCTGCTCCTACCTCCTCCTTGGGAGGCTGCTGGGGAGGTGCAGAGCTGCCTGCCACTGGAAACTGCCACTAATTGGACCTTATTAAAAATTTACTTCTGTTTTACAATAAAGCTGGAGCATTTATCTTCCCCCAGCAAAGCCATTAATTAACAACACAAATGGGCTACGCTGCCAGAAGAACAGCAAAGCTCTGACTGTCAACACGGTGACCTCGCTGCAGCCCTTCCCGACAGCTCTGCGGGGAAAAGCAGCCACCCACGCAGCCCTGTACAGGTCTACATGCAGATGAATATCTTCCGCAGGTTATCTCTCATGAGATGCAAGCTGTAGGATTTCCTATTCCCTTCAGAAAAGAGATAGGATGCAAGGATATGTCCTGGAAAATAATATCATTTTTTCAATAAGAACTAATCACCCGATTGAAGCAAGCTGCCCAAGAATTGGAGAGCATTTAAGTGCAAATGAAAAGCTCCAGATAACTCTGGAGGATATCTCCCTGTCCCGGGGGACATCGCTGTGGCTAGTTTGTCCCCATGGGCTGTACTGCAGCAATACCATGCTTACATCGCTGGATGTTCAAGAGCTGTTGCTAGTGTTGTTGCAGAGGTGGTTGTCTGGTGGGTAAAATCACACAATGGCAGTATTCTTGCTTGGGAGACCTGTGGGAATTTTAATGCAGCTGTAGGACAGGAGGATTATACAAGGAAAAATAGGTCTTCCCTTCAGCTGATGGCTCCTGGCCAATTGTCCATTGCATTATGGTGAAGCAAAATGTCTGAGTGTGTCTGTTGGGTGGACATTTAGTGACCAGCTGGTTTTGCTGGGTGGGATTTAGTACTCCCAGTTCTTGCATCCTGGAAAGCGCACCAGTTCTGTCTTTGTGCAAGAATCAGAGCTGAATCTGCAGAAGATACTGGGGGCCAAGCATCTGTCTTCCTGTGCAGCTTGGGCTGGGTGTGTAGGTGTGCCTGTGGGAGCAGGGTTACGGAGCAATGTTCTTCCTTTTTGCTGTGGCAAGCTGTTGAATCCTGAATTCTCCATTACCCTGGTAGATGGTTCAGCAACTGGAAGTGGCACAGTTTCCCTCATAGATGCAATGGCCCTTCCCTGAGGAATTGCATCCCCCTGCACAAGGAAAGAGCAAAGCTGTTGCTTGCCTTCCCACAGGAGCCTGTTATCCCTAGAGATCTCCCACACTCCGGTAGAGCAAAGGCACCCTTGAGGTCCTGAGGCCAGGCTAAGTGTCAGACCATGGACTCTGGGCAGGGGGTTTGTGGCATGGGCTGGTCTCCTTCATCCTCCATTCCACTCGCAAACTTGCATTGCTTTTAAAGATTTGCTTCCTGTTCTGCAGCTGGAAACCATCCCACTCCCATGCTCCGCTGCAGCTGTCTCCACAAACTGCAGCCCCATGGCTGAGTCGTCTTAGCCTAGGGTGGGAAAGGAGTAAAATTCCTGCAGCTACACTCATGCAGAAGCAGTTGTGGGAGGGATGCTGTGAACCAGGTTTCCAATTAGGTGCAGCGCTGTGGCACCTGTCTGGAAGTGACATGATAATGCACCTGCTAAACATTGTAAGAAGCTTCAGAGATTCGATGTGACACATGCGAAGCAATAGCTGGAGTTTAGTCAACACTCCATCAGTTAAAAGTCTATATTTCCAATTATCTGTGGACAGTTTGCCTTCAAGGATAATTGGCTTCCCACAGCTCTCTAGAACAGATGTCAGGGAGCTCCTTCTCCTCTGCAGAGGAAAACCTGGAATGGTTTATAGTGTGATACCGTGGAGGTGCCAATGTCAGATGTGAGGCAGGACTGGGGGAACAATTAGGTGCTGTCCTGGTGCAGAGCCTGGCAGAGGCACTGGCCGCTAAAACCTGAGGGGTGTTAGTTACCCCATCCTGCTCGTGAACTGTTGGGCTTGGAAACCTACCCAGTGAAACAGACCTGTGACAATGTCCCTGTCCCCTGAGGAGACTGTCAGGAGATGGACAAAGGAGGGTTTGGTCATGGGGGGGCTGCAATTGTCCCCTTGGCATAAGACTGAAGTGACATCCCAGCAGGATGACTACTCTGTGTCCCTTCTTGATGCCACCCATGGAGGGCAGGAAGAAGAAGAGGATATTTCGTTTGAAAATGGGTATTTGAGGAACTGCACGTATCAGGCCTCCTGTGCAGGTGCCTGGGGCAGTCTCAAGCCACCAGGCAGACGAACACGTCGTGACAGAGACTGCCGACTGCTCACCACCTCCAGGATGCTCAGGCTGGCATCCAGCTGTCTGTCAAATCTGCACGGACAGGCTGCACCGTCCATGCAGAAGAACTGATAGAGAATGCAGGAAATCACAGGCGAGGGAGGGTTGTAGAAAGTGCCCGAACTTCAGTAAGAAACTGCAGCTTCAGAGCTTTCCTGGCAAAATTTAAGTATCTGAGTGGAAATTTGAGGTTTTCTTACAAAATACTGCTGCTATGACTTATGGCAATTGTAATTTCACCATGCCGTGTTCTTGGTCTCCTCTATTGGCAAGACTTGTCAACAACTAATCTGGAGCCACTGGACCTCTCCTCCAAACTCTTGAGTCAGCTGGTGTCTGAAACTTCAGTGGCCTCTGTGAGCGCTGGGAGACGTAACCCTGTTCCCAGGTGAGTGACCAAATGAACCCAAAGGAGAGGGAGGGCTGGAGGCACCCATGGAAGGCTCCTGTGCAGCACTTCAGCTCTTTTTCTGAATTAAAAATTTAGGACTCAATCCCTGGACTTTGTTTTAAAGATGAAAAGTCTGCAGCTTCCAAGGGAAAAGAGCATTTCCCTGGTGGAAAAATTTATAGCCCAACCTTTTCTTTTTCCTCTTTGGAAATAAGTTGTGGTTGTTTTGGTTTGGTTTTTCCTAACCTACAAACAGCCATTTGCACAGTGACATCCGAGACTGTTCCTCCAGCACAGCTGGAAAAAAGCCATTTATGGCTGTGAGGTCTTCCCCAAAAGATCTTGGGAAGGCTGTCGTGCTGCTGGGAAGGAGGATGCTGCAGCACATGCTGGGAATGCTGTTGCAGTTTTGGGTGGAAGTGCAGGCTCTGGAGATGTGATGGAGGGATCTGGCTGCTGTGGCCACAGGGAAAGGTGACAAGAAGTGCAGGGGGTACAAAAAGGAGCCACAGGCTGTGCACATCCATGGGGTGCTGGAGCAGCTCTGCCTAGACATGCACCTTTCTTTCAAGGGGTTATGAACCCATCTGTGAACCAGCTCTTTGTACATCTTACCCCGAGGCACCAGGTTTTGGCACAGCGCAGTGTACATCCAACTGTGGTCTCTCAGGAGCTCTGGGCTGCTGCTCATCTGCAGTTACGTGGAGACCCAGGGAAGGACGTGGTGCCTCAGGGCATGAAGGCAACCACTAAATATACCAGTGCTCAGTAACGCTTCCCATAGCGGAGGATGTGAGATCATTACCTCAGCCACAGTGAGCAGCACCACACCTGAGCAAGCAAAGGAGCAGCGAGGACACGTGTGGATGCCACTGGCACAAGCTGGCCCCAGATGGCTCTTGACCTGTTGTTATGTGTGAGGCTTGGCACCTGGAATCGGGAGACGTTGATCTCCTTGTTGATCAAGGGTTAATGCTCTTGTCAGATGAGTCATAATCAGTTGATGCATTGTTTTTGATCAGCTTTCCGTCCTTGATTTGGTAACCCTGGCCAACCTTGTAGATCTTATTGATTTCAGTCAATAAGTGTAGCACCTTTGTGGTCTCCCTTTGCAGTCTGAGCAAGGTCTCTGCTGTCCCTTGGCTTTGTCAGTGTTGTCCCTTGTCCTGACTGCTGCTGGGCTGCTAATGAGCAGGTAATCGGATGCATGGCAGTAAGAATCCCGAACTGTGGGCTGCATGTTCCCCAGCACAGGAGCAGCAGCAGGGCAGCACTCTGGTCTCTGGCCATGGCCCTCAGCAGACCGTGACTA
Organism: Pterocles gutturalis; assembly: GCF_000699245.1. Lineage (NCBI taxonomy): Eukaryota > Metazoa > Chordata > Aves > Pterocliformes > Pteroclidae > Pterocles > Pterocles gutturalis. The sequence continues at coordinate 9,222 of NW_010102862.1, forward strand.
TATGTGACTTCCTTCTGACTGTCCTAATCACACCGCTTTTGTGCTTCACCCGGCGAGTGGGAACAGCCCTTTGCTGCAACAGCACCGGGGCTTCACCCAAACAGCTGCAGGGCTCCCTCCGGGCACATCCTCCCCTGGCATTCACCTGCGCTGGGCTCTGGCATCTCTGCCCTGAATTTTACCCTCTCTGGGTGTTTTCTTGTTCTGTGAAGACAACAACTGCACAGTGTGAGTGACCTGACTGCAAAGAGCAGACAGCTCATCAAAGAGGATCTGTTTGCAGATTATTCACAACCAATATTTGCTTCCATCTGCCCAACTCTACCATCTGGGATGATCTTCATTCCTGCAGCATACCAGCGAGGTTCCTGGTCCTGGCTCTCACTCCATTTCATCAGCAGTAACATGATCATTACATAGCAGCTCGCTTACTCAGGCATTTTGGCGTACCAGCATGGTGATACCACGCGTTATTACCCTATAAACCTTCCTGTATAGATAGATGTGCGATGACTGGATTAAGCATCCCCAGCCTGCCTCCCATGTGCTCTGCCCGTAGCAATCCCGTCCTGTCCATTCGGTGGCAATTCAAGGCTTTTCTCAGCTGTGTTAGAACACTGGTGTTGAATTTAATATATTTTCTCTCTCGGCAAAGAGGCTTATGCAAACCCAGATTTTCTGTTCCCATCCTTTGCCTATTTTTGCACCAGGAGAGCAACATTTAGCCAAGTGATGTGCCCTTAGTTGTGTAGTTGAGCTGCCTCTTGCATGTGGTCATGTGTTTAGATAAACCCAGGCGTTTCCATAATAAACCTATAAAATATTCTTGGTGTGTAACACAGTGTGGCACAACTTGAGAAATGAAGAACCCATCACTAAAAAAACCAGGGGGAAACACTTTGTGACTGGATTTTCCTGTTTGGGGCATGAGAGGCTGAGCTGAGCTTTCTCCATCAAATATGGGAAATCTTTATTTCTGACGCCAGGGCAAAACTGAGAAAGCTCAGCTTGCCTATGAATTAAGTTTTCTGTGGGCAGGAGTTTTGGACATAACTGATAATTACCAGAGCCATGGCTCCTAATCAAGCAAAACAGGAACTGTGGGGGAATAAAGCACTTCAGTTTGATGGGTGGGCACTTTTTTTAACCATTTCGTTGCTGTTCCTGTTCCCCAGGTCCTGTCCCATCAGCTCTGTGGGTGGGAAGAGCAGGCAGTGCCATCCTGCTGGCTCTGTCCCCCAAGGGCTGAGGGCCATGCACAGGAGTTCCCCATGGGAGCAGCAGCTCTGTTTTGCAGGTGGCTTCAGGGTTTGGAAACTGAGGGTCTCTTGACCTGTGGATATCACAAGAACACTTTGAAACTCCTTATGCAGGAGAGACAAATCCACTGCAGACACAGGTCTCCCTGGGCTCCTAGGTGAGCTGGTCGCCTGTGCTCCACTAACATGTAGCAGGCATTTGCCCAGGGACAGCTTCTGTCAACCACCTTCTCTAGGATAAGAAGACACTTTGGCTTCAGTGCAGATGTGTATGTGGTGGAGAGCTGGTCCAAAAGCACCTATCTTCGATGCCAGTAAGCTCGGCGGTGCTCAGCCCAGAGACAGAGAGGGTCTGGGAGGAGGAGTTTGGCCTCACTGACCAGACCTGGGGTATTTTATGGCTCTGCCCCAGCCCGGTTGCTTCTCCCCAGGTTTCACCCCCTGCATACACTATCTTCCTTTGGGCCACTTTTCCACAGGCTCTTGATCTCATCATGACCTCTAGGTAGTACCACTGTCCTTGTGGAGAAGTAGTGGTTTCCACTAGTGATCAGGAGATGGGCAATTTCATCATGACTTCTTTGCATGAGCTGCGACTACCCTGGTGAGGGGAGGGGGCTGCCTGTGAGTGCCCATGAGAGGAAGGGACCCCACAGTGGCAGAAGATACCTTGTTAAACACTTGGTGGAGAGATGCTCTGGAAAGGGAGATTGTCTTACCTGCTCTGATGCTTGGCTGGAGGCACCTGTAACACGAGCTCTCATGCCAGTCCTGCTACCTCCACTTATGGCACATTCAGAATGCAAAATGGATAACAGAAATGAAGCAAGGAGGTATTTCCAACCATACTGAGGAGATTTTGATCAAACCAGCTCTTCTCCCTGGAGTCTCATGCTACCAAGGTGTCATGGTGGCAGGCAAGCAAAGGTCCTGTTTGTTCCAGGCTGTTGGAGAGGAGGCAGAGATGATGGACATCATCTCTCCAGCCATCCTATCCTCGACTCCTGGGCTTTAGAGGTGCATGAGCCACCAGTGTCCTCTGCCATAGCAAGCCTTGTTCTGCAAAGATGTGAAGGACACTGAGAGCAACTCTGTTTAGCTGAGGATCAAAGTTGCAGTGCTCCCAGGAAAACCCTCCAGCACTCCAGGGGAGAAATGTGTGACCCTTGGGGACAACATGACCAAGCTGCATCCAGCTTTATGCAAATTTATTTAGGCTTCATCAGTGTTACTTCTAATTCCCAGAGTCTCTGCACTCTGGACTTCATGTGGTTGTGCTGACATAACTAGAAGACTGTTTCTGGAGTATGTAGCTGTCGAGGGCTAAAAAGATTTTTTTCAGAAGCAAAAATAAAAGACTCAGCCAAATTGCTAATATTTGTACTGACCTACAGATAAAAGCAGCACCATTCCCCAAGTCTAATTATGCTTGGAAAGGGCCAGGTTTTATTCATTTTTCACAAATCTGATGGATATTGACTTAAATGTTTCTACTGGCAGGATATAAAATAAAAACAACTCTGATGCTAATTGCTATTTAGTCAATCAAAATGCTGTGATTTTAGAAAATAAAATTCAGAGTGCTTCACAGTATTTTGGAGCACTAAAGAGAGCCTCTGGCAAATGTGAAGAAAAATAGTCTCAAAGCTTAATGTAGGATGTGCTTGGAAATACCACTGCAATACAGAGCCCTGACAATGGCCTCTTTCTTCACCGGGTTGGTAGTGGAAGGAGAAGTGGCTCATTAGACATTTACAGATTAACTGCAGTCATCACCATTGCTAAAACACAGTGTCAGCACCTGGGGGTCATTACGTCTCCTTTGGAAAAGATATGTATTTTTTTCCAGTTTAGTAAGTAGCACAGCTAACCTCAGATTGCCTTTGATTCCTTGTATTGATAGTCTCTAGTGCCCAAACACACACAAGCTGCTGAAGTCCAATAAAAATGCTCCTCGGGGCAAGGATCCATTCATAGTGTATTCCTGTCTAGAGCTGGGAAACAATTAAGATTTTGCATTTTTTGGGCCAATAAAGTCATATTTTTGGTTGAACAAAATACTTCATGAGAACATGCCAGGGAATGTTTAATTTGTCTGGTGTTGGGGTGGGTTTTTTTAACTTTTTCTGTTTGTTTGTTTTAAATAGCTTAAAATTGAAAGGATGGAGCTGCAGGAAAAAAAAAAACAACCTGCTGTGCAGAAAATCTGTAAATTTTATACATTGAGGGCATTTTTAAAACTTCATCTTTTGACTGAAGCAATTTGACAGCTTTGCAAACTGTTTACATCGACTGTTTGCATATACATTTTCTGGAGGGAAGAATTGTCTTCAGCCAAAATAACTACTGATCTGTAGCTGTGTTACAGATGGATCTGGTGCTGTTAATGTTGTGTGATTCTCCTGTTTTCAGTGGCTCGTGCTTTTGCCACACTTTGATAGACTGGGCTGATGTTTCCCATGCCAACTGTCTTCCTCTAGATGAGTGTTTATATGTTTGTTTTGAAAGTTTCATTTAAAAAAAAAACAAAACAGTTCAGCTGTTCTTGAAAATGGAGCCAGGGAAAGAAAAAAGATTCCTTTGCACGCTACTCTTTCACCTGTGGAACCTGGGTATTAGGGATAACCTAAATTTTGCTGATCTTGTGGAAACTGTTTGTTTAAGTCTAGTTGGAAGTTCTTGAAAAGTATCATTCTAATCAAACTGAGCAGGAGTTTGTTGCTGTTCTCATGCTAAGCTCCCTGAAAATCCCATTTGCACAAAGCATGATCTGTTCCTTCATGCTTTCTTCATGTGATGCTGTGGGGTCAGCATGTGTCCTCAACTTGTCCCTTGTCAGCACCAACTTTGCTGGCTCCTGCAGGGCTCTGCATGGTGGAGGCTGATGAGAGTCCTCCTGGCGCTGCCCTGGGACAGCAGTGCTGCTCCCTGGCCCTGCGTGTCATCTCAGCTGCATGTGTGTAATGCTGGAGCTAAAATCTTACTGGAGGTGAACTGATGCTGAACCTTTTTTCTCTTTCCTGTTCAATTGCAGTTGTCCCTTACAGATACATCTCCCTGCTCTCTGTTGCAATGCCTGGGCTATTCCTGAGCAATATTCCCTGGCTATTTCAGCAACCCAGGAGCCAGCTGGTAGGCTTGGCTGACCTGCCTGGTATGGGGTTTTTAACCCTTCTCAGGCATGGCTCACCAGGGGACTTTCTGGGACAACCATGGGGTTGTGCTGAGTTGGAGCCCACAGGGCTGACGGGTCCCAGGAGAGCCCCCGTCTCTGCACTGCAGTCTGCAGAGGGTCCTGGAGCAGCTGAGTTGTCCTGGTTTCCCCTGTGATATCCCAGCACTGTGGGTTGAGAGGATCCAGCCAGGCAGGTTTGGTTCCTGGCCAGCCAGGTGTGACAGCATGCAGCTGCTGGTTCTCCCTGGTCCTGACCCAGGGCTCCATCACCTGTGTGGTTTGCCCGTTCCTTGCATCAGCACTCCTGGGGCACTGCTTTTGGGAGACTGTTATATCTGCATAGCATAAAAACAAAGTGGGGGGGAGGCAGCACCATGAGCTCGAGCTCTGATATCAGGTCTCAACCGGGACTTGTGCCTTAGCTTGTCCCAGCTGCAGCCTGGCTGTGGAAGTCAAGAGCTGACAGATTGCTCCCATATGGTGCTGGCTGCAGAATCCGAGGTGTCTTTGTGCCCTAGAACAGGCTGCTGGGCTCTGACAGTGAAGTGAAGCACGAGGCTGGTCCTGCTGCACCCTCCCAGGCAGGAGCCGCTCTCTGCCTCTGGGCCCGGTGAGAGCAAAGCCAGCCCCCATGGCATCCGTGCTCGCTGCGGGGTGACTGCAGACACCCCCCCCGTGAGGCCAGCGGTGGGCAGAGAGCCTTGGGCAGGAGGCAGGAACCAGGGCAGGACCAGGGCAGGACGAAAGCACAGAACTGCAGAAGCTGCTGGGCTGCAGCATCCCTTCAGAGAGCGAGCAGTCTTCGTAATCTTCAACTAGATGTTAGTCATCAGACTCTGACACAAAAGAAACCTTGGGAGGGGGCAAAATCCTGAGTGAAGCTGCAAATGTCGCCAAAGAACCAACTTTCATATGGTTTCAATTCAGAGGGAAGTCTGGAGAATTTGTGCTAATCTACATATTCAAGAGAACAAAATGGCCTGAAACATAGTGCTACATTTCTTTAAATATTTGTCTTAAAATTAATACAGCAATTAATTAATCATTAGAGTGGTGTATTCCTTGAAAACACTGTATCTGAAGCTTCCTTCCCATGTAACGAAGAATTAGAATCCTGGATTTAACCACAAAACTCAGCCCTGGCCTTTAGCTATGCAAGTGCAGTGACACATCCATAATTCAACTTTGCTGTGTGTTTATGAGCATAAACATTTAGTACATAAATCCGTAAAAGATAGGCAATATATGAAACTCCTTTCCCTGGGACTACGGAGTGGTTGAGCTCTGTATGAGAAGAAGATGTGGTTGATTTTTTTATCCTAGACAACGACAGAGTTCTGGCAATTTGAAATCCTTTTCATTTGGGGAGCTCCATCCTCTGCCCTAAACCTTGACCTTTCCCAAGCACTGGAGTGACTAGAAGGAGCACATGTGGCTTTGTGCCTCACCAAGGAACATACCAGGAAAAAGTTTATTTAACACAGAGAAGATGAAACTTTGCCTTATCCATCACTGCTGTTCAGGGCAAAATAAAGGTGCCTATTGATTTTGTGTTAGAAGGTAATTAATTGTTGTGCAAAACCTGGTTTGGAGTTTAAAGGCCACATTACTACTGCTAGGACCTCTGGCTGTGTCAGCAGCATCTGGCATCTGAGAAATGTGAAGAAAGGAGCAGAGGTTGCCCTCAGCAGCTAGTCTGTGCGCTCCAAAAATAGGCAGAATTCACAATAAGATGATGAAGGATGGAGCAAGAACTAAGGATGTATTAGAGCACATAGCAGTAGGACCTGTAAGACTAATTCTCTCCCATACTTGTGCTGTTATCCAGTCCTAGGTGCCAGGTTGCTCCTGATTTACACCAGCAAACAGAGAGGAGCATGATAAGCAGTGATCCCAGCAGGGCCAAGAGCCAGGCTTCCCATGGGCAATGTTTACTGGTCTTTGGTGGACTGTGATACTGACTTACACCCGTGGTTTGCATGGTGCAAGCATCACAACAGAAATCAGAGCATGGATTCTCTGCAGGATGCTCTTGACTGGTCTCTCCATGTGAGTTGCCTGGATGTTTTCGTCAGAACACTCTCTCGGTTCGTGCCCCGTAAGAAAGGCTTGTGGGACTGAGCAGGGCTTGGGCTCAGCAGGGCTGAGTAAAGAGGAAGCAGGCAGGAGGCAATGTCTTTTTGAGCTGCACGTTTCCCTTCCCTCACATGAGTGTTTCTACTGCCCAGAAGATGGAAGGGGGAAGAGACAGAGCAGGCAGGAAGGTAAGAGAATTAGTGAGCTGCTGCCTGATCTTTAAAGGGACAGAAGGAAGCTGGGGCCAAGTCTGTGCTGAAGCAATGGATATGCTATGTCATGGACCTCTTGTGAAAAACAGCTTATGGTTGAATGTCGAAAACTTCACAGGCAACTAAAATGTTGATAGTTTGACTTATAAGGACAGAATGAATTTCATGGCATTTCAATTAATCTGTTCAAGTTACGGTATAACCTGAAAGAGCAAACAAGAGACAAGAAGATCTTTAGAGGAAATCTCCTTCATACTCTAGTAGGATTAGTGTCTTTCAAATTAGCCCATCTTTTGGCCTCAAAGTATAAATAAGACTTTCCCGAGCTCTCTTTTCCATTTCTATCTCATGTCTCATCACTGTCCTGGCCACCCAAAGTACTGTCATGTGCTGCTGCATCTGGAGAGGTTGGTTTGACGTGCAAGACTCCTTATCCTATTGCACGTTCATTGGTAGGTTTCACTTGCACAGTTAATCTAGATGGAGTGCTGACTTCAATGCATTTTTAGAAAAAAGATATTAAAAAATAATGTTCTGTCATTCTGGGTTTTGATGAGGATTTTCTCACGGCCACATGTTGTCCGGAGGTGGTTTCCAACTATCTGAGTGAGTTCCCTCGCGAGCTGCAGCACTGCTGGAGGGGCTTGTCACATTAGAGGCGAGGTATAAAACTGACCATCTGTGAAGCTTTGCTGTAAATCCCAGAGTCTGCCATAAAACATTCTGCCTTATTAAAGCCCCCAGGATCTTCAGCTGGAGGAGCCCTCCCACACATTTTCCCTGTATCATAAGGCACTAGAGTCAAATGGCACCCAGCTCCACTCCCAAGCATCTCGTCAGGGCATGGGCTCCCACACTTACAGAGCTCAAGTACTTCAGCAACCCTTTAAAGTGAAAGTTATGGAGTTTAAGTGGGTGCTTCAGCCCAAGCAGCATGTTTTTCTGAACAAGGGCAGTTCCGCAGGGCAACAGCCATAACTGTCAATAATGTTGTTGACTCATAGGGCTGTTCATTGAGTAAATTAATTCAGACGTTGGCTGGCTCTGAACCAGGACTTTGGATGTTAAGCACGGAACCAAGGAGAACAGCAAAGCGAGAAGGGCAGAGATCTGCAGGTTCTCCAAGCAGGAGGCACAATAAGCTACATTCTTCTGTGAAGACAGTATATTTTGGACTAGGAACGTTCAAAGCAACAACACGTCACGGACAATTTACCCTACATGTGCCCTGGGGTCCAGTGTGGAAAACTGTCTCAGCAAATCTCCCCTGCTGTGCTACTGGTAACAACGTAATGTCCTATTGATTATTTATCCATTGTTAATAGACTTACGTATTCCCAGATGAATACTCCAGTGTAACTGCAAGCAAGAGTGTTTGATGACAGAATGCAAGGATTGCTCCAGACACAGGATCCAGAGCCTAAAGGGCAATAAAGACCCTTTCCCAGATTTGTAAACAGGGAAAACTCATTTATCCAGGATTAGACTTGGAAGGGGGTTCCTAGAAAAGGCTATATCCTTTTCATGGACACCAGCAAGAGTTCATAGGCTCTGTTAGCCTGGTATACCAGCTTCCTACCTGGTCTTCTGCTGTCAGACAGGTTCACAGTCTCTGTGCTGTGAACACACACAGGAGTAGGATTTATACAGGAAATGCTGTCTGGGAAAGGGAATGATACGCACAGGGACAGAGAGGATATTCAGTTTGGTACTTGTGATTTGCAGGCCTTCTCCTCCAGTGTTTCACCAGACTCATGAATCTTGGGTCCAGTCCAGCCTCTGAAAATCACCATACCTTCTCAAAATCCATTTATTTACAAAATAAAAACAATTTTTTTAATTGCTTGCTCTTTGATCTTCATGTTCCCCATGCCAAACTCTCCTTTTCCAGCCTTTCTTTTCAATTCTGGGGTTGTAAGATGTGCTTTGATCCCACAGGATGGCATCCTCTAGTAGCCAGTTTGCCTCTGAGTGTGTTCAGAAGGGCACATAACGCGGGACAAGTCCCCTCTCACAGGCAGGAGCCTGGCAGTGAGGACAAGGCAACCTGCAGCCTGTGGCATGAAGGGAGCGACTGCAAGCAGGATGGGTCACATCAAACCTGGGGCTTCTCTGTGTCTCAGTGCCGTACATACCCTCTGGCTCTCCAGCCATGTGTGCTGGCTAGGCATCTCATCACAGGAATAGTTCCCATTGATCTCCTTCACCATCCAATTGCCTGCCCTGGTCTGTACACACCCAAGTGCTATTTCAACCAATTCTTTTGGTAAAATGCAGTGAGAGCTATAAATCATGTCAGCACTAGCTGGGCTGGAAATCTTCCACCACACCCAGCCCAGGGAGCCGTACAGAAGAGGCATGGGGTTGGCTGAGAAGCTCCTGGTGACGACTGCATAAAGATGAGGGTCTGAACAGGGGCACAGTTGCTTCTCCAGCATGGGAGAGCCCTGGATATATCTGCCAGAGATCCAGGCTCAACCATAACCCTCTCCCTGCTGTCCAGAAGCAACCGTTCCTTGGCAGCTTTTGTTGAAGGATCTGCATTTGTCTGAAGAGCACATCAAAATGCAGCAGGTGGGCTTTGCTGTGAGAGTACATCGTCTGTCCGGCTAGGCTACGTGAAAAGGTTGTTCTGTGCTGTAAACACAAAACTGCGTTTGTTCAGAGGCAGCAGGCTCTGTATTTCATCACGCTCTGTCACTGCAGCAGAGGGTTTATTGCGGAATGGATGGATCACCATGGGAGTGGGATAGTCCCTCTCTGAGGAGTGGTCTGTGTGTATATAGTAAGTCTCGTTCCCAAGGTTGAGGAGGATTACTACTGGTGGTAATGCAAGGCACTCTCCAAGGAAAAGATAAGGAAAAGGAGCAGAGGGTGACCTTGCTGGCTTCCCCTTTCATTTCATTGCCAATCACTTTGTTCACCATATCATGCTGGTGAGTGTCACCTGCCCAAGGCTGCCAGCGTTGGGATGTCCACTCCACCCTTAGGCAGCTTTGGTGGACACAGAAACTCTGGATGCTGGCAGGGCATCCTTTGGGCTGGAGTCTCAGTGTTATAAATGCCTGTTTGCTCTCCCCTGTTCTCTGCCATCCATCCTCTCCTGTTGCGTGCTGCAGGCTATTCCCTTGGCTCTTCCTGGAAGTTGAAGGAGCTCTGTGTTGGGGCAGGTCTGAGGCATCTGCACTTTCTGGGTGTTTCTGCTGTGCCCTGGTGACTCTGCATGGGCTGGTGTTGTCCCTTTCACAGGCACCTACAGACCAAAGGGAGCTATGCCAGAGCAGTAGCAGGCACCAGTGGGTATTTAGTGCAGCTGTATCTCCAAATACTCTCATGAGACAAAACAGGGCATGACCCTCATGGCTCTCTGGAGCCCCAAGGATGGCTATGGGGTATCCCAGCTGAGGACCAGAGTCCAGTTCCCCACAAATTACATCTGTCTGGGTTAGTGCTGCTGTCCTGAAACGGGTGCCAAGATCAGAAAGGTCTTGAAGAGAAACAGGCTCTTGAAAGGCCACCAGTGGGCTATGCTCAGCTGGGGCAATTATCTAGTGGGGTCAGCAGAGTTCTGCCTTTTAAAACTGGGGCTGAACAGAGACAACTGCTGCAGCAGAAAAGCAGAGAGGAAAGATAAGTCAGCATTTCAGGAATGGCCTTTGGTTTCGGGAGCATCTGAGCTCGTGTGTCCCACCATGTGACTCAGCGGTGGAGAAAGAAAAGATGCAAAATCCTCAGAAAACCTGGATGCCAGCTTCACGGGGTCTGCAGGTCACTGCTCTAGCTAAAAAGGGAGACTGCCTACAAAACTTGATTTAAAGGAGCGAGAAGAGTTGTGAAATACCAGGCTCAGGGTGACCTATGTATTAATAATCCCAGCTCCCTTATCTGCATGTATTGTTCCTTACTCTTAAATGTCACAGCCACAGACCGTTTGTCCCACAAACTTCTACCTCAGTTGGTGTGTTGCTTGGATAGTACTAAAGAAGCAGCTCTGTAATATTTTACCTTATTTGGTTGCCTCAGGCCCTTCTTTGCTGTATATGCTAGTGTCATCCTGCTCGAATCGTCCCTGCAGGGTTTTCTGCACCACATTTTGCATTGCAGAAGGTTTTATCCTGTTCTGCCAGGAGGGCAGCATCACTGTCCCATGGGCACAGTGGCACTCTCCAGGAGCTCAGATCACAAGCTCCGCTTGGTTTTTTGATAGGAGACATGGAGGATCTAGATCTCCATAAGTGGAATTTTCAAAATGTTTTATTTGTTTAGTGTGCCAGTCTCTGACACCAGTGCACATGTGAGGCTGTTCTGCAAATCAGGGTATGGAGCTGGTCATCCAGAAAGTGAAGGGTACGTGATCTGAGATCACTTGATAGCATCTTACTTTAAGTCGCCTGCGAAGAAGCAGATGTGATCCTGTGGGAAGAGCAGGGACAGATTGTTTCTTTCCAAACCTGTATTCAACATCACAGTCACAAGAATTTGCAGATGCCTTTCTGACACAGCCCAGACTGATTCCCAGGCAAGTCCAGCCTGCTTACTGAATAAGAAAGGTGTTTTGTGTAAAAAGCGATGAATAATCATATGATTAAACTCAGCCTCCTAAGAAGTACTCACAAGAGGCCTTACTGGTGATTATGCAGGCAATCTCGGTTTCAACTACTGATTGTCTTTGCAATCTTGTGCTGAATGTGGGGTTGCGTGCGTGCATGCGTGTGTGTGCCCAGATGAGTGTCCTGGTTTCAGCCAGGATGGAGTTATGAGCAAGGGCATCCATGTGTGCCTATGTGCATATGTGACCACCTCCACATACAAGGGTGAAAGTTTCCAGATTTTTTTAAGACTAGAGGAGAACCCCAGGTATCTCACAGTACTGGCAGGATGCAGCACTGGGTGGGCAGTGTCTGAGTGTCACCTCGGTCCCCTCTCACCTCTCTGCTGGGCAGCGGTGGGGAGAGCAGAGAACGGCTCCTTCAGGGGAGGAGAGGAGAGTCCCTGGGATGTCAGGGCTGTGGTGGCTCCTCTCACACCTTGCAAAGCTGGAGGGCACCCCTCCTCTGTGGTCTGGCTGTGGCTCTGCTTGCTTTCCAGCACCACACGACAGACCAAGGGTGTTTCTCAAGGAGGTGAAGTCTCCGTGAAAGATAACAGAGAATAAATGGAAATGTACCTATACATCTCTTTAAAGGATGAAGTAGAATAGTAGACTCTTATCTTGCCTGCCTCTTGATGTCACATTAAGACTCAGCTCTGAGGCTTTTGAGTCTTTCTCACACAGTTGAAAGAACTGAAAACACGTTTGAGTTGCTAATTAGAGCCTGAGCCAAGGTCTGTTGTAGAAATCCTGATTACTCTCCTGTCGCTAGCAACAGAAACCAAAGCAATCCCTTCCTATACATGCCACATTTTCCCTGAAGAGCAGCTCTGGGATCCTTTGCTGATCTCTGGAGTGGTGTTTGTTCAGCTGTGAGTGAAGAAACGTTTTCTCTCTGTTGCAGTGGATGGGAATTAAACATGCAATTAACTGGCAGCCCAGGCAGGGAGCCAGATGTTGGTATCCTGGGCAGTGCCTGTCCCCCACAGCTGGCCAGACAAGGAGCAGACTTCTCACAGAAGCTTATGTATCTCAGCAGAGACCACGAAAACCCAGGTCCTCTTGTGAACAGGAAAAAGAGAGCTCCACACATCTAGGACTGCCTTCAAGTGCCTTCAGGACCTCGTCTCAAGCCCTGTCCCTCCTGTCCCCTTGGCTATGTGGGTCTCTAGTAGAGTATCTTATTTACTGTGAGGCAGCCTCTCTTCTTACCCCATCTGCCAAGGAAATGTCAGGGCTCCCAGCCTCCCACCTTCTCCCTGTTACCTGCCACGGAAGCTCCGGCTGCTCCCCCCTTCCTGTCACTGGTGCTGGTGTCAGCTGGAGCACACCATGGTCCTTCTACACTGCAGGAGACATCTGCCTGTGCAGAGGACCCAGCTCCACTGAAAAGAGCATGCCATGCATGTCTGGGAGGGGAACAAAGGTGGAAGGTCCTTGGGTGGGGCAAGTGATCATCATCGCTGCTGTCCTGGGCACCTGGCCCCAGCAAGTGCTTATTGACAGGGATGTACCAAGTGTTCCAACAGCAAGGAGGCTGTGTGTCATTTGTATCCCCCCCGCTGTAGGAGTGGTTCATGTGACGTTTGAAAGTGGAAGATTAACCTTTCTACTCTACATGGTTTTGAGCTTACTTGGACCTGGATGCCAGGGAAAAGTATGTTCTCGTGGTATTCCTGACTGCAGAGGAAAGCAGTGGTGTCCACGAGTCAGTCCAGCCCATCTTGGCAGCAGTCCTATGGATGTGATGAGGGCTGAAGTCCACTGGGACATCCTCAAATCTGCTCAGTCTCTGCACACCCTGTGCTCATGTGCTGCACCTGGACTCTGGCCAGACAGGAGCAGTAGCGCAAGGTGCTGCCCGGTCTCTTCTCCAGGCTGCCTCAGTCACCTGTCCAGGAGAGGAAAGAGAAGGTGACTTCATGGACTGCCCAAGGGGCAGTTTAGTTGCACAGCTGAAATACTAGAATATTGATTGTTGAGCTGGATAAATAATAGAGCCAGTATTTGAGATAAATTTGCCAAGGAACCCCCCTTTTACTGTGCCATAAAAGCATTTACTGAATGATTTATAACATGAGCATCTTTTCCGGTCCAATTTTCCAAGGGTCACTATATATCAAGTCAGGACACTAGAAAAGTCCTACAAAATCTGCAAAGTCACTCCATCAAAAAGCAAAGTACACAATCAACACTGCATTGATTATATGTAGATATATCCAGTTCTGTCTCTCTGAACACACAGATTCAGTTTTGAGAACAAACCAGAAAACAAAGCAAACCTGTGAGCTTTCTGTTTGCCTTCACATTTAATTGTAATTTCTCAGTTCTTTAGTATCTGGTATATTTTTCACCTTTGCAGTAGGCCACCAAGGAGCAAGCATGTATTTATGATGATACATTTGGGAGTGTGGACCCTGCTGTTAGAACAGTTGAATTGAAACAGATGTATTAAATATATCAGGAACAATTGATCAAGGCCATTTGAGGGGAAGTTTTCTTGGGCTGATACAGAAGAAATAAATAGAAAAAGAGGATCACCAACTGAAATCTGCATCAGATCTCACCAGGAAGTGCCCAGGTATAAAAATACCCTTTAAAGATTAAAAGGACAGCAAGTGTTATATAGACTGGATGAGGAGCAACATCCTACCAGCTGGAATGAGCTTTTTGAGAGCTCTTGGGCTCTACTCTCCTTTGGGAAGACAACATATTCTTGGCCCTGAGCCCCTCTGGAAACCAAGGGGTCTCCACACTGGCTTGGCAGGCTCCCATACTGCCATCAGTTTGTGGAGACTGTGTTGGCAGTGTTTGCCCAGGTATCTGTACAACACACCAGCAATACCAGTGCTGCTTGAAGCTCCCATGGGGTCCCCAACAGGCAGCGGCAGCACTTGACAAAACACCTCTTGTGCTTCTTAGTCAGAGGGTTTTCATACCTTATTCTTTCCATTGAGTGCATTGCTCTATACTTGTCCCATTAATTGCAAGTCCTCATTTCAGCAGTGCCTAGAGACAGGTTATGATTGAATGCCTGCACCTTTCAACATTGTTTTCTCCTTTAGGCCATGCAATTTATGTCATTTCAAAAGTGCAAACACAATTTGGACAACAAATCAAAACCAATTAAAACAAACCTTTATAATTCCTGTAAATGTAATGGTCACAGTTACACATGTTTGTATTATATATTTTGGATACTGTGAGGGCTTACGATAGAGACGGAGTCATTATTCACCCAGGGCTTATCTCATTCACAAGTCAGAGCAATGGTTGACTTTTGATTTCAGATGAAGGACACACCGCAGAACCAGATCAGTCTGTATCTTTGGATCGTGAAACAAATAAATATATATTTCATCATTCAGGCTAAACTCTTTGGGATGTTTGAGGAGAATCACAGAAATTCGGTCCAAGTAACATAGCAAGCACTTCTTCATTATTTTTACTGCAGAAGCATTGTCTCCTATGCCTCGGTCTTGATTCACCCCCAGAGTTAAATACAGCAACTTTTACAGGAAAATGGACACTACTCTTCCTACCTAGGTCAGAAGTGGAAGGGAATTTGTAGGTGTAACACATCACAACCCATCGTGGTCTGCAGTGTGTCGTGGCAGGAGGAGTTGGAAAAGATTTACCCCTCAGGCTGAGGCAGGGGGCTGCTGCTTTGTGGAGCTGGTCACGCACACGGTCAAACCCCAGAGTCTGTACCACAGCAGGACATCTCTGCTCTGGCAGTGGTGGTCGGCACACGCTGCTGATCGCTGCCTCCTGGGACCCGCAGGACTGACAGAGGCAGCCCCCTTTCCTCTAACAGGGTCTCAGACCTTTAAATTGCAGTATGGGACAGCATGTTTCATGCAAATGGGCTGCAAAGGGACTTCCAAAAAACCCAGGTATACATACTGCCAGGGGAGCTGCTGCTGCTGCTGCATGTTCTCGAAAATCTGTGGCTCCAACAACGTGAAGGCAGCCTGACAGAGAGGCTCAGGATTCACACGTGAGTGGGTAGGGAAGGGTTTAGTCTGTCCGCATTTTACAGTTCAGAAATGCCAAGGCTTCAGCTCTCTTCTTTGCTGCTTTTATAACAAGGAATTGCAAAAGGGGAAACTTCTGCCTGAACAGATGGGGTAGGGTTTGTCCCACACAGGGATGTTCTCAAGTGCCAGTGAGATTTTGCAGCTAAGGTTTTTAAAAATGACCATACCCAAAGCTCAGAGGGTTTTCCACAGTGGAAGGTCTGGCTAAGAGTCCTTTGCTCCTTATGATATTTGCCTTGTCACAGATTCAAGGTGCCGTGAATTCAGAGCGGACCATTTACAGTTCTGCAGTTGCAAAAGACTTCATCAAGAGTGTCTGGAGTCAGGCTTTGCACAGCTTGTTTTCTATCTTGCTCTATGCCGCAACTCAGATATTAATGCTAATAGATTAGGGAGAGATTGAGCTGGATCAGATAAATATATTAATGCATCATCTGCATACAGCATTAATGCAAAGCTCTTTGAGCCCTTATAATGCCAGGGATATTTTCATTTTTGGCGTGCATTAGGTGCCAAACATCCAGTTGCAAAATCAAATGACAAGAGAGCAAGATGTTCTTTCATCACTTTTCTGCCCAGGCGAGTGACTGGATACGAGGCTTTTTGCTGCTACCTGGGAGAAAGCAGTTAAAATAAAGCCAGTACCAGACAAGGGATCTACCTGGCAGCTGTGAAGCCAGGACTTAAGACATGCCAGGACATTAGTAGCCTCAAATTTGCATGGTTTGTTTTCCTTAGGTTTTTCTGGGCTGAGTTTCTGTCTCCAGAGCAAGGGGAGTCTGGCATGCCTTGTGGAAATTTCTCAAAGACTTGCAAGTCAATGTGGTCCCAGGCATCTGCTCCAGCAAAGCTCTGAGGGGCTGGACTCTTCCCGGCGTCCAGTTTGGAGAATGGCACTGTGTGTCAGACTTATGTGGAAAGGGCCTGGCATGCTTTTTTCCAACACAAGCTCTTCTCATCACTGCAGGGCCATGGGGTCTCACTCCCACCCACACACAGCCTTACCAACTGCACTGGACACCTTCCTACAGGTACCAGTCACAGCCTCTCACCATGGCACCGTGGGGTTTCTCTGTGTCTCTGGATAAAACCTTCGGCGTTGGAAACAGGGGGGTTCAGTATTCCTTTTGATCCTAAGAGCCAGGACATTGTCTGTACAGATGGTGGATACCCATTGCCCATGTTCATTGCATGAAAACCTAGAGCTTCACCTGCCCTTTCTGGCCCCGCAGGACCTCCCTCACTGGGATGCTCTTGGGCAATTTCCTTCAGCAGTAAAGTGACACTTAATGAGGTGGTGGTGAAAGGGGTGGCTTTGCCTTTGCAGTGCTACGTCTTGGGTGGATAACCAGTCAGCTGATGAGAGGTACTGACGTCTACTGCCCAGAGAAGGCTTAGAACATCAAAGTTGCCCTTGCTGGGCAGCTTGAGTCCATGACTTCTTGGCAGAAGTTTGTAATTGCAGCCCTGGAGGGAGGACTCAGAAAAGATCAGCTTTCCTCAGCAGGAAGAGGACTTTTGGTAAATGGCGGACCACCAAGGGGCCTGGGAGGACAGAGGTATGGGTGGTGGTGGCTTAAGTGCCCAGACTAGGTGAGCTCTATTCCACTCCATTAGTGATGGGACTGGTGTAAAACTTTGAGCTGGATGGGTAAATTAACAAATTAATTACTCAAATGCCTCTTTTTCATTTACAATATCAGACACCATCATTTGGACGAAAAGGTGACACCTCTGGGAACATCTCTAGAAGGATGTACATGGGCCTCCCCTCACATATGACAGAACGACTTTTTCACAGTCTGAAAGCAGATGAGGGATGTGCAGTGGTGAGTTACAACTTTTTACTGAAAAAATGAAAAGCAAAAAAAGTAAAGTTAAGGGTTTATCAACACACCCTCCCACCCCCCCAATACATGGTTCCAGTAAATATTCACATTTCCTTAGAGGTGCTCTCTGAGACAAAAAGAAAAACAATTCTGCAGTGAAAATACTGCATAGGAAAATACAGAAAGTCTTGGCAGAAGGGGAAGGAGTCACATCACCTGCCTCTAGGAGTCTGCCTTGTATTTCTGACAGCAGGGTTAGAGGGATCTTCTGCTGCTGAGGGTGGCCAGGTGAGCTCAGATGGAGCTGGTGGCAGCAGAGAGGTGATGAGCCCCACTGATGTACTGACCCACTGTGTGTGAGGGTTGTGGTACTCAGTACATGGCACATCTTGCGAGCAAGCGCTGCGCCCTGGGGACCACCAGCACCTGCACAAGGTAGGCACTGACCCTACTGCAACTGCATCCCAGGAACACCCATGGTCATTTCGCTGTCTCACCTTGACCAAGGTTTTGCCTTCAGTTAGAGAAGCAAGTAGAAAACTCAAATGTTAAGAAAACTCCACTATATTCCAACACCACTAAAAGTGGGGCAGTTGGATGAATGAACACAGGTATAATACATGAGGTGTATTAAACTGTGGGAAGCCCACCCGGGAATGCTGAGCCTGAGACCTGCAAACGTGCTGTGGTATGGGGTCAGATGCTGAAGGCCCTGGTGGAGGGTGGCCACGATAGGTCTCATCTCACTCACTGCCATCTCACTGCTCCTGACAAGACAGAAGATGGTGTGACCTAAGTGCTAGAGGCACCTGTGGGTTTAAACTGGTCAGATTTGCTTTGGGCAGAGGCAGACAACTCAATAGTCTTTTAGCAAGTGACAGTTAATGATTTCCTCTCCTTTGCATGGATTTCTCTGGCTGGAAGTGCAAATGAAGCTGTCTTTTTAAAGCAGGCTAATTTGTGTTGAACTCAGTTGTCACAAGTCAATTATCTGCCACGCTGTGGAATATGGGCCATCTTGTTTGCGATGAAGGATGGAAGGAATCAGGGCGTTGGCTGTGTCAGGCAGCAGCCCATCCTCTGTGCCGCGAGAAGGAGGGGGGCTGCCCTTGGGCAAGGAGGGGCCTTCCTGGGGGAGCGCTGCCTGCTCCCCAAATGCAGCGAGCATCACTCTCCGGGGGTCCTTGAGGGGCCGTGCCTGCCAGCATCCCGCCAGTGCTGCCCACCCTGCTGGCACTGTGGAACTGGCAGCACCCCCCGCCTGGGGAACAGCCGAGATCTCTGGAGCCTGGGGCTTGGCAAAGGTGACGGGGGGAGACTCCTGCCCTGCCCTTGCAGATGTCCTAGGAGCCAGCTGCCAGGCAGGCAGGGAGACTTGCTGTGACAGACTGTTTACTGATGCTCAGCTTTGTTTATAGCATCTCTCCAAGGAGAGGGTGTGGGGATGGCCTTCCTGGTGAGCTATCGAAGCTGCTCCCGCCGGAGAAGGTTCCCCAGGCTGCAGCAAGAAAAGGGTCAGACTTTACTGCAGCTCACACAGGGAGGTAAAAACCTGCCCAAAGGCCTGAAACCACCAAGAGACAGTTTATGATAAACCTTTTTCAGCTCTCCCTTGCCTTTCCTAATTGCTTTGAGGTTATTCTTTTAAATAAGTTAATCATTCTTTGCAATTTATTAATTATTCTCTGTAATAAGTAATTATCCTTTCTGATGAAAACAGGCAATATTTCTTTTTATTTTTAGCTTGAAAGACTACTAGTCTTTTCGGAGGCCTTAGCAGAGAAGCTGGCCACAGCAGATGCAGAGCAGAGCCCTGGTTAATGTGGCATCCCATTGTACATGCAAGCTACGAGGGTGTTGGGACCATGTTTCAGCTGCAGTTTTTGGGAATTTAAATCCACGGTTCAGGCATGGTGCTGAGAACGAGTCTGCTCTGTTTGCAGACAGTGCTGGGGGAGGCTGTAGAGATCTGTGCATCCCTTCAGCAAACACACAGAGCACTTGGGTGTTGCTGTCCTCAGCCTGCGTTCTGCAGACCTGAGCCCTGACTCCCCTGGGGCTGCTCTGGGGCACAACGAGTGGGGAAAATACAGTGAAGGCCAGTGAAAGTGCCACACAAACTGTTCATTTTAATTTCTATGGGACCGTTCAGCCTGTCATTTGCAGTGCCTCTTGTGCTTCATATGATTGACTTCCACCATGGTGATGCTGCGTCCCAGTCAAAGCTGTCTGTGAAATCTGCTGTCTGCCCATGTTAGCGCTGACCTGGGGTGCACCACCTCTGTGATGCAACTCCTGCTGCCACATACCTTGTCTCTTCTGCCACTGAAGATTTGATTTGAGACGTTCAATATAACACTTTTCTTGCCATTAACCTGACACTGGTAAGATCTTGAGAGTTGCTGCAAAGCAATCACGAGCGTTGCATATGTGATCAACACGACTTGGCTTCCCCTGCAGTTGCTCAGTGGCACAGTGGCCTTTTTTACCTGCTCTACTGCTCAAATGTCAAACCCAGACACATTCTCCCATCCACCTCATCTTCCACACACTAGCCACCTCTGCTCTGGTCTCTCTCCGGCATTAGGCCTCTGGCATTCCTTTCTCTTGCTAGTTTAACAAGAAAATCTCTCTGAGGGCTGTGGCAGCTGGAAAAACATCTGCAGGAGTGATTTGCAGGGTTTCTGTTGGTAGCTTGGAGGCTGGATGGACAGATTTTTTGCTGGCTCGTAGCCTGAGGTTTTTCAGGCTATAGCAGGCGTGCTCTTTCCACAAAGCTTGAATCTTTGATGAACAACATCTGTATCCAGCGAGAACACACTGCAAGAGCCTGAGCTCCAAACACAGAGCTCAGTTCACCGGGCTGGGTGCACTGTGCATACAAATGCCACATCCAGAGATCAGTGCAGTGATTTTGCAAGTTAGGGTCTCCAAAAGAGGTGACATGAGGGGATGAGGAAGCCAGAGCCTCACTGGGATATCTTAAACTGCCTGTCAAACTGGCTGTTCCTGGGATGAAATGAGCCATATTTATAGACCATCCACCAAGGACCAGGAGGGTCCCCATGCCTAGTTTGTCTCCACATCCAAGCATCTCCTTGGCAGGAGATGTTCAGAGGCTGCCCTCAGGATTCCCTGCTCTTGACTATGCACAGAAACCTGCCTGGGGCTCCCAGCCTGGGGCATCCTGGTTGGAAAAGTCTTCCACTCTCTCAACTGCATCTGGTTCAACTCCAAACACTGCCCTCTGCAGCGTGGCTTAGCAGCCCTGTCCCACCACAGTGCCAGCAATATCTTTGGCCACTTCCCACCAAGGGGAATGAGTTAGGTCGGGGCCCGGCAGAACACAGGGAGTGAGGACAACCTGATGGCAAATATGCGGCTGCGCTGGGAGAGACTGGAGAAGCTGCTTCTGCTGCCCTTACCCAAAAGGAGAGCTTTTTAATCTCCTGTGGTCTGGACAACATCTTATTCTGCTCTGACAATTAGCATCTCTTTAGGAACGGGAGACTGATGACTCAGCAAACACCCTCTTGCACAGGTCACAGGACAATCTTTCCAGCAGAAGAGCAGGTTTTGAGGAGGGCTTTGGCACGCCTGGCCCTGCTCCTCTACAGGCAGGCTGCTATCAGCTCTTCTGCGAACCAGATCCGCAGCGTCACACCGGAGAGCACTCTGTCACGCTCGGAGTGATTAGGCAGTGGCAGTGACAGGCAGGATGCACAGAGAGCAGAGGAATACTCCAGAGAATACGTTCATATAGGTGGGAGCTCATGGTTAGGATGCTTTGAGAGGAGGTCATGAGGAAAACAGCTTTCTCATGCCTACATGAGCAATTAGAGCAGAGGCTGCACCAACTTCACAGAACACTGTAGTTACTGCTAATCAAATTGAGCTGCATCAGCTCTCGCTGGAATAATTGCCCATGGGAATTCAGAGCGTGTCTGAGCGCTCAGCTCATTAAGCGTGGAGGCTGCAGGCTGGCACTCTGCTGCTCATGCACCAGCCAGGAGTTCAGAGCATCTGCTTTTGCAGAGACCATGCACAGCCAGCCTTCGCCTTTTGGGATGCCAACGGCACTCTCTGGCTGCTGGGATCCTGGGCTCTGCCCCAAAAGTTGCATTTCAATAGAAACGAGACAGGTTGCTTTTAATGTGGATTTTGGTAGGACCACAGACGTGTGTGTGGAGGGAGACACGTGGTTGCGTGTTCCTGGATTCAGGCCACCACATGACAGTGAGATCACACTTGTCACTGACGTGTCACTGGTCTGGATAACCAGTGAGCACGTCGATCAGTGTGAAACCTGACATGGAGAGGGGCAGTTAAGCAGCTGACTGTGGAGATTTGTCTGTGAAACTGAGCAATGAGGATGCTGACACTAGTAAGACTAATTGCCTGGATTGATTAGGAGTAGGCAATAGTAAAGCTAAGAGATTTGTACTACTCCAGCGTACAGTTTCCAGCCATTGTGAGAACAGCTCTGTGAGTGACAGTGTGTTTAGTGCATATTAAGTGTGTGAGCGTACTGTGAAGTCAACTTGTAAATACATGGTGCACTGCGGTGGGAAGGAAGCTGTATGGCAAGAAAGCTGTATGCAAGAAGTCAGAACTCATAGTCTTTGGCATCCTGACCACAGGTCAGCTGGGCTCTCCAGCCTGTACCCTGACCAGCAACCTAGTCCAAGGTGGTAATTCTGTAACCGGGCTGAGTTTGTAGGTAATGAGGTGAAAGCCTCTGGCTCATAGGAGATCCAGAGCCTGGAGGACCAAAAAACCCATCCTGGTACTTCAGGAGCAGAAATCAATACTGCTTTTCTTCTTCCTCTCTCAGGATCCAGATGATTACCCATGACACATTCGGCATGATCTTTTTTTAAGTAAGGATTGTGGCCTCTTAAACAGGTCCCGGAGTGAGAAAACCACCCCTGGAGAGCAAGCCAACCTCCTGATCCAGGTCTGTGTTTTGCCAAATGAATCCCCATTTGCTTTCGGCAGGCTCCAGCCCAGCTGCCACGCTTCTGCTGCAGCTGTTAGCTCCTGGGGGGCAGCTCGGTGGGGCTTGGAAGCGTCTCGGATACTGACTGCCAATAGCCCCGTTTTGTGTAGTGGTTTTGACTCTGATGGTAACTGGTAAATAGGCAGGGCTCTTAACGTGTCCTTGGGTTCACACGCTTCATGTTTATAAACATGAGTCCAAAACTGCATTTCCATCAAGATTAATCGAGGCTAAATGAGAACACCCTGACTAAGGAGAGGTGAACTTCCGCTGGAGAGCACCTTTCCTCCAGATGGGAATTGCCTTTGAGCAAGTGGTGGTTTTCTGGGCTGTATTACCTGCTTGGACGGAAACGCTAGCTAATGGATGGAGCTCCCAATGAGGGCACTAGCCTGAAAGCAGGAGGTCTGGTTTAGCCTCTCTCCTCTAATCCATATTTATAATTCCACACAGAAGGCACAGTGCTGATCTGCATGGGATGAGAGTGCCCATGGGCTCGCATGGAGATGCACACGCAATCCCAAGCTACTTTACTGGGACACCAACAACCCTTATCCCCCATCCCAGCTCCCCAGCAGGGACTTGTCCCTTTCCCCACATAGGACAGAGACACCCCTCTGGCTGGAGATGAGGAAATGGTAAGACTTCTGGAAGTCTCCAGAAGTCCTCTGGTCTGGTGTGAAGCCAGACTGGAGACCCTGGCTGTAGGTGACAGCTGCCCCAGACCTTTTTGCAAGAAGTGATGTGTTGCTGGATGCCCATGGCACACATAGATGGTGACACACCTCCAGAAAAATCTCTGATAAAAGGTGACTGGACACCCTCGAGGGGATGTATTTTAGTCAGAGGCAAGCCTTTGGGCAGGGTGTCCTGATGGGATTATCTACCTTGTGCCAGCCACACAGGAGATCAGACCAGATGATTGAACCTTTACCATCAGTGAATCAATATGAATGCAATTGAAGTATTTTTGCAGAGGATGTGTGACACTAGTTCCGTAGCAAGAAAATAGCTCAAAGCAACTGCCAAAAATATGCTTTGTGTTTCCAAAAGCAAGAAACTTTTGAATTAAAGGATTATTCAAGCCCTGAGAAGTGTGTCAGTGCCGATAGCTCACCATCCTCACCTGTTTGCAGCAAGCACTGTGGTGCAGCTTATATGCAAAAGGCAGTTTCTCTGGAGCACCGTATCAGGCTCCTTCATCTTGCTCATGTAACTTGCTAGTCAGTTCTTGAATCACGCGATGGCTCAGAGCTTCATCCGGTGACTGACCATGACTCATGGGCTTTAGAAAGTGCTAACATCTGCTGCTACCTGCTAGAGCCATGACATCAGCTGCACGATCCCAACTAGTCCCTGCACTTGTTCCTCCGGGTTACCGTTATAATTAGTCCTACTGAAATAGTCCCAGAAGAGCTGCTGGCACAGCACATCTGTAACTGCAAATGGTCAGAAGTCTTTGCTTCCATGTGGTTTCTTAGCAGTAAGCAAGGTCCTTAGAAAAAAAACATAGCCCGTAAGAAGACTGAGAAATATTTTCCTGTGGACTTCCCAATTTCTTACGGGCTTTATTTCCCACTGATGGCAGGGTTAGAAGTGCTGGTGACAACTTACATTCATCCCTGGGCTTTGTGAGAATGGGAAGTTAGATCTTAAATTTAAAGGACTGATTGCTTTTAGTGGGAAACCCTGAAAAACACTTGCACAGTTTTCTTCCTGCATCGCCAAGTCATGTTGCACCTAATGCTCTCACTGCCTCCTGCAGAACTTTTTCACAAATCAACATCTGGGGCATAACTCACATGAGATGTAACTAAAATACAGCCAGGATATGCATCCTCTGGGATGAAGCTTTTCCCCAGGCGCATGTCTCTGTCACGACAATGCTGGCTTCCTGCACCGGGGACTTGAGCACGAGCACCGAGGTCCCTGCCGCAGGCGGGAGAGCTGCGTTGGGATGTCTGCAGTGACCATATCCCTTCCTCACCCTGTCTCTCCAAAATGCCACATCCAGCCCTTCAGGTCTTGACTGCACCCCAGTGGGCTCCAAAGCAATGCTACCACCAGAAATGTGCTCCTCCCTGCCAGACAGGTTTGCTTTTCTGCTTGCTGTCTCTCTGCTTGCTGAGCAGTGCTCCCTAAGGATGTATAACTGAGCTGTATAATGAAGCACCTCTCACCCAGCACATATTAAATAAATTTCAGTTGCCCTTTATTACACAATAATGATAGTAAGATTTAATTACCTCTGCACCCAACAAGGACATGAATTTTAACCAATATGACTAAATCTTCCCAGTAGCGTAATTGGTGTTGTCTGCAGCTGAGGGTCATTTCCAGTGCATCAGTGGGTAGTGACAGAAAAATCCTTCCCGAGGAGCGTGGATTCCAAACTGAGACTGTGGGCGGACTAAGAGAGCAAGACAGGTAGGGAGCGGCTGATCTGATGAACCCAATTAAACAATGACGCTTAGTGGAGTTTCAGATCCATGTCAAAGGCTAAAGACGCAGGAAAACGTGTGAAAATCCAGGAGCTCACAGAGATCAACTGGGCCAGAATGTCTGTGATCTCTGTCCTAGGATTATGCTGCTCTCTTCACATCTACTGTAATTTTCCACATTTTCAAATAATTTTATTTTTCAGGGTAAAGAAAACAGAGAAAACACATTTTCTGAGTGATTCTGTTTCCAGGTCTCTCTGACATATCTGTTTTGATTTGCCTGAAAACTGTGTCACCCAGATACATCCCAGGCACCGACAGTTCATGCTGTGCTTTTTACAGTGCAAAGAGAAATGAGTTCTCCAAGGGCAGAAGAAGTGGGGAGAGCTGTGGACGGCAGAGCCCAGACGAGCACCCCCCATCCAAGCCCTTCTCCAGCAGCAGCCACGGTCCTGCTCTGGCCATGCCCTCTGGGTGTAACCGCAGCTGAAAGGAGGGTTAAGGGCTGGGGCAGTATCTGGGGCTCTGCATTGGAGAGCAGAAGGTCACGCATCACCCCTACCCCTTTGGAGGGGCTCAGTTTAAGCATCTTCTACCCAGAGCACCCCCCACAGTTTTGCAGGTACTGATGTAACAAAGATCTGGTGTAAGATTTGTTCCAAATCTTTCAGATGCTGTTGGTTTTGTCCTGCTCACCAAAATATGATGCCAAAAGGTTCAGTTCAGCTATCCTCACACCCAGCCCTTGTGTTTGCCCTGTTTCGGGGTCCTCCTTCCACCACCCTCCTCCTCCATCCTGCCTTGCCGCAGCCTCGATCTCCTTTGTCCACATTTCTCCCAGTGTGTTGCTTCCAGGGGCTCCTGCCCCTTTCTTTTGCCTCCAGTTTTGTCAAACATCATGGGATGACATGGGGCTGTGAGCTGGCTGGTTCCCTGCAGGGGCCTGGGGACCTGAAACCCTGCAGCCCCCTCGGGACGCCTGTCCCAGCCTTCATCCTTTGATGTGTTTGCGTGTCAGCACTCACAGGTCATGCTTGGTTGCTGTTCTTCACCAGACTCCCACTCCAGATCCTCAAAGGATTTCCCAGAAAGGTAAAACTGGCTCATTGTATCAGTAAACAAAAGGACAAGGCAGAGAGCAGAGGGTTGGCAGGCTTGTGCTGTGTTTTCGTATTTTCACTTGCACGCTTTGTGTGAACGGAGTGCTGGGCTGCAGGCAGGATGCCTCCCAGGCTTGTGGGTATCCTGCCTGGAAACAAGCTTGGCCCTTGACTTTTTCTGCTCGTGCAACTTTTCGTCTGAGCTCATCTTGAAAGGAGCCAGTTGAGGCTATTTTAAAGCCTATGCTGAGGTTAGCAACTTGTGATTCAGGCCTTTCCATTTCATGCCAAATTTCATGTCTTCATTTTCTAGTTCCTGGAAAAAAGTGAATTGTCCTCTTGTTTCCTCCTCCAGGTCTTTTGCTCGGTTTTCAGAACGTAATGATAAAGAATTAGCCAATCTGGCAACTGGGAGCATGAAGTGCGGGCAAACACACCATGTGAATCACGTGCTGCCCTTTATTTTTTCCTCTATTTTGGGATGCAGAACATATTCTGGGTGCCAAACAGTGGCCAGAAGGTCCTTCCAGTGTCACACCTCTGTAACATCCCTGGGTGACTTCTGTGGCAGGAACTATGGGGGTGGGGGCAGGGGGGAGCAGAATTTATTCCTTATCCATTTATGAGGCATTGATCTATGCTGTGGTTCAAGCAGGGCTGAACTGGGGTGTGTGGGGGGATATCTGCGGAAGGATCTACTCATGCATGGCTTTTGAGAGCTATTCTTTTTGGGAAGCAGTGGGAAATGTCTGCATGTTGCAGGCAGAGCTGACCCACAAAGCCCAGTGGTCACATCAAATATTCCCAGTGCATGTCCACCCCAGATCTGCTCCTGGGGATCAGCATAGCCCAGGTACACTGATCACAAACGAGCTGTTGCCGGTGACTGAATCTGTCTGTGTGAGTTTTAATTCCTGCATCCCTCAACACTTGGCCCTCCTGCCACTCCTACAGCTACACAGCACCTGTGGTTAAAAACCCCTAAGGTATTAAAAGAAGGGCAATGCCCCATAATTTCCTGTCCTTGCAACTGATGGGTAATTACACCTGAACTTCTGAAGCAATTACGAAATTAACAAGATAACAGCCACCCCACAGGTTTTAACAACTACCCTTTAGGCTGAGGAAGAGCTTATTCCTGTCTAATTACTGTAGGATGGGTAACATGGAAACCTGTGTTGGTCTGGCTAACGGTGGGGTCAGCTCTGCTGCAGGATGACCTGTCACCAGGCAGCATTTCTCCATCTGCTCCCCGTGGCCTGCTCGTTCCCTCTCTGTCCCACACTGCTTGGTTTTGCGAGCAAGTAGAAATCTGCCCATGGGAGTACACAGAGGCATGTCTAACAGCACCCACAGGCTTTCAGGGTCAAAACTGCTTTCAGAGCAAGCATGGCACATTCACCAAAGCCCCCAGTTGCTGTAACACAGCAGGGTCCATGGAGAGGACCTGGGGCACTGGGGACACCTGTGGCTCTGCTCACTGTCCTGCTGCGGTGACACTTGTGGCTGTTGGTTTGCAGTGCTACAGGGTTTCAGTTTTCCAGATGTTCTTGGCAAGTGTTTCTGACCTATGATGGGGGAATTACACCCTTGGCACTGGAGCTGCAGAGTGGAGAGGTCCAGCTGGTCTATCATCTCACCGTACGATGAAGGCACTGGACAAGGATGTTCTGGAAGAAACACAAAGCAAGAGACTAGGGGAGGAAAAGAAGGAAGGAAAAACCATAGAGGAACAACAGAGAGAAACCCCTGAGCTGAGCAGGGTGCAATGGGCTGAGGAAGAACCCCGTGGAGAACAAACCTGCTAGCCAGGGAAATGCCTCTTTTAGGGGACGCAGCATCACTGGGGAAATGCCTGCGCTTCCCCGGCAGCAGAGGAGCTGCTCCTCCCAGGCTGCTTTGCAAGGGTCCTGACTCTCCTATAAAGAGGCAAGATCCCAAGTACGGCAACATGAAGGTCAGACCAGGAGAATTGGGGAGCTCAGGAGCACAGTCACTGCCCCCAGCACCAGCGCCAGCAAAGGCCAGGAAAGGAAGAATTTGGGGGCTGAAAGCTCTTTCCAGATCTAATGAGAATGTTGGAGAGTTTTTTAATGCTCAGGTCTTTCCTCAGTGAAATATTTCTAGCTGAAAATGACATTCACTGCTTTGGCAGCTGCACCTCCTCGAGCACTCGGGTAGCTAGAAAGGCAAGACGAGCAACACGCGCCTGTTCAGGGTTCTGTAGCAGGAGGAGAGGCACAGCTTTGCTCCCTGCTCCGGCATTTCCTCCAGCCACTGCTCTTCTAAAGCATCTCTGCTGGCTGCAATCACTGATCTCTGTGCCTTGGGCTGGCAACAGGAGTTCTGAAGTTTGGCTGCAGTAGCAGAATACAGACCATTTTATTCACCTGTAGGAAATTTCTTTTGTATTTATCTTGGAGGAAATGACAGTCCTGACTCACATGGGTCTGATGGAGGATCTGTGTTCACCCTGGCTCTGCACGGGCCATCTAGATAAATTGTTTGTTCATTGTGCCCAGAGTCACACTGTTAAATGATGGTATCGGGACTTGCTTCATCTGTAATATTAGCTTAGACTGGAACCTCTTCAGGACAAGGCTTTCTGC
Organism: Pterocles gutturalis; assembly: GCF_000699245.1. NCBI lineage: Eukaryota > Metazoa > Chordata > Aves > Pterocliformes > Pteroclidae > Pterocles > Pterocles gutturalis. The sequence goes on from NW_010102862.1 coordinate 37,553, forward strand.
AAATCACTGATCCCAACAGAGCATCAAGCCTGAAGATGGACAGGAGAAAGAAGTCAAGCATCCATTAATCCCCAGAGAATCCTTGACTGGAGGCTTCTTAATCTGAAAGACTAAAGCACCATGGGCTGATATAGATACTGCAGGAGGTAAAGGAATAAGGAAATAGAGAGCCAAGAAGTGGCATCTTTGCCTCATTCCTGCAGGTGGAGATTTCTGGATTTCCCAGTGGGGTAAGTCCGCTCCTGGGGGGGTCACTTGTTTGCCAATGACTCCTGTCCTGCTCCCCGGTTCCTGTGTGGCCCTAAAGCTGACCACTGAAATGTTAAAGCCTGGATGACCTGCCAAGCTTATTTATGTAAGGGAATGTAAAATCCTGACTTCACCATGCTGTCCTACTTCCATGCTGTTTGCGCACTCTCATAACGAGGGCACTGGGTTTCCTCCGAGCTCCTCCTTTTGACCCTCTTCCTATGAAGGCATTTTGAGGCTGGCTGCTCCTTTTCCAGGCAGGTTTCTCGCAGTTCAGTGGCACATTTGGCCAATATTTGCTTATGATGAGGAGGAGCATTCACAGAGCTGTGGAACTGTCATTTGTGGGAAACTGGGATGTGCTAGATCTGAATGGAGCTGCAACTGCTGGACACTGTCTTCAGGGTCCCACCTCACTGAAACCAGCCCATTTCGCCAGTAAGGGTATTGAACTTGCCCCAGCCATTCAAAACCCCTCTGTGCATGACTTTCTTCTCTTGCCCACCCACAAGGGTGTATTGCAGGCTGGCGACCAAGGTCTCCAAGGTCCCAAGTCTGGCCCATGGTTCTCAGAGGGGATTTAATGTCCATTGGGAGTCTGCTCGTCTTGGTAACCCCGCTGAAGCCCTAGAAACTACCCAATGGACCTACTAGCCTCAAGTGCTTACAGGAACTCAGACAGGGAGCTATACCAAACTGTAAGCCATTTATGGTTTCAGGTTCAGTAAAAAGGAACAAATTTTTTGAATGTTGCTATTTTCAGTTGGAAAATGGCCATTCAGTGGTAGCCCATCAAAAGCAAGTCCTGCTTTAAATTGTTTGCCATTGGTTTTTTGACTGTTCACATGGTAATGCAGATGAGAGTGGTTGCTGAGTGAGCAGCATATTCAGTAAATATTCTGAAAATTTATGGTAAACCATCTGTTACAAATATCATCAGCCATCTTTGTGGACCAGTGGAGTTTAAAAACCTACAGCAAAGTTAGTATTCCAGTTTTTTAATAATGTAATGTTCTCCATATTTGTTACTCAGTGCCAGAGATGAGAGTCAAAGAGCAAGTGATGTCAGGAAGCTGGTTTTGGAGTTGTCTTGTGTGACTCTCTTATTATTGTCACTTGTTCAGAAGTTCGTGCTGGAAGGACATGCACCAGAGGAGGGTCAGGGCCCTGAGTGCCCCAACAGGCTGTCATCACCCTGACCAGCCTGTAACGATCTCTCTCCAATCCCTTCTGCATCTCTCCCCTCCGCCCCAGGGGTTTAGCTGCCACCCCATCACTACACTCCCCTCTGCGTATGTCAGATAAAGTCCCCCAGGAGTCCTTGTACAGAAACCCCCAGATGCCTGCAGACAACCTCAGCTTGTGGCAGCTGAAGGCAGCTCCCGAAACCGCAGCAGGAGACGACAGTGCCACTCTGGTGCAGCATGCTCCGCATTACCCTGACAGTGTTCAGACAGGGCAGCCTGCCTGGGAGTGTCTGCGGCTTGGAGCACCGTTTTTGTTAGAAGGAGAGTTTAAAAGAATTTAAGAACAGCAGCAGCTTACCAGAGTGCTGTTGGGCATACTTCAGTGTTGTTAGGGTCTCCTGACCTCCAAAAATCATGCTGAAGGTTTTTCTCAGGATAATTGTGCATAAGTTCGCAAAGCGCAGGACACTAAAGTGGCAGACCCCAAACTACAGAAGGTCACAGCAGAGCAGGCAGACCCTTTGGGGGTCTCTGTTGGGCGCCACAGGCTGCTACCATCAAGTATTTCTGCAAGCAAATAATTTCAATGGAAACTCAATGTTGGTATTTTGGTGGAAGCGCCCACTTTGCATGCAAAAGACTCACTGGAAATATGTCTATATCCATCCTGTCATCTCTATGCTATCCTCTCTAAGCTAGCTGCGTGAGGGACTCCAGTCATGTGCACAGAGAGAGAAAGGCCTTTCTGGTGGGTCTACAAATGGCACGTCCCAGAAAGGAAAATATCTTCAACAGAGAGCCTGAACTTTACTGTTTCTGTGCAGTGCAACAGCATCTTTCTAAAATAGCTGATCAAAGTCTTGCACTGAAAAAAGCAAAAAATTCTCCCTTAGCATTTCCAATATAATGGAAAATCAGTTAAGAGTGAAAAAGGTGAATGTTGTGAGTGGATTTTTCCCTGTGAAGGCCCATCCTCTGCTTTGGGGAAGGAGCCACTCTTGTGTTGGGTTGCCTGGTGTGCTGGGCATCCCAGGGCTGCTCTGGCCCCTCTCTGGCTCCCCCATGAAGGTCATGCTGCCCTGTCACATCCATCTGCTCACGTCCCGTCCTGTGTGCATCCCCTACTGTGATGTGGTCCCACCTGTGGGATCAGCTTCTTGAATCTTGCGAGGTTTAATGCAATTTCCTGAGACTCCTACAGTCATTGCAAAGTCCCATGTCACTGGTGAGCAGAGGTGCCAGTTCCCTCGGCTTCTGCTCTGTGCCTTGAATGGCACAAGGAGAAAGTCTGTGTGTGACCGTTTACTCCTAGCGATCCGTAGACTCTCTCAGCAGGAGAGTAACTGCCAGCTGCTAATTAAACATCAAACCTGACATGCAGAGCGTGCACAGTGCTAAGCTCTGCATCTTTTTCGTTTGGGTGGCATTGTGCTTGTGGAGTGTTTCTTTCAGACACAAAATTAAGCCCTGTGGACTGAAAGCTTCTTTTAATAGCTTCCTGAGGGGCTGGCGGTGTTGACACTTTGTCCTTGCATCCATCCAACGTGCTTTTGGGGACAATTTTCACCTGTCTGTGGATTCTGGTGCAATTGGTGTGGTCTGTGTGTCTCATGGGAATGGGAGCATAAACCAAGGAGAAAGTACACTCAGATCTTGCTGCAGAGGAGCAGATTTCCCTGGGAGTGCTCAGTGTTCAATGCACCAAGCACTCAGTCCTGTCAGTCCAAGAGGTTTGCAACTGCAGTGAGAGGCTCCCCAGCTCTGCTGGACACAGACACTTGTGTTAATTGAGCTCTCCATAAAGGACAAAGGCTTGCTGCTGTCCCAGATAGCATGAACAAACTCATTCCTGGCCTTATTCTGGTCTGAATGCAACAGTCCAGCAATGGTACCACAGCAGCCCTGCAGCTCTGGGGGTAGATCCAGCACCTGGTAAGCAGTGAGACTGCATTACAGCTCTTTAAACATTACAAATAGTTCTGTCTTATTTAGGTCAGAAATGAGCTCTGCATGCGTGTATATCCACCAGTCTGGAAACAAACAGCATTGCAGCAGGTACGACGCCTTCGCATTTGGCTCTGGGGCATGGTGCTGTCCCTTGCCTCAGCTCCCACTTTGGTCTTGCTTATAGTCCTGGTTATCTTGCTTATAATGGAGTTTTCCCAGTTTTCCATCCCAAATAACGGCCTTCTGTTGCCTGCACACAGTGTTCGTACTCCAGCTGTCATTACCGGAGCAGTGGTTGCAGCCTGCTGTGCCTGCATGGCCGCTGCCCACTCTTTGCAGAGCATCTCCATGGTTCTGTCCCTCTTAGCCTTCTTCTGGGGATTCGCTGCTGCTGCTGCTGCTTCTCTGATTCACTGGAGCCTTCTGGACTTTCCCTGGTACAACGGGGAGCAGCATTTTGCCTGAGGTCTTATTTTCACTGCATCAGCTTAATAAAAGTCAGAACCCACTTCTTTTATGTGAAGGGCTGAAATCTGATTGATCCTCTGCTGCCTGACTCTCAGGGTAAAGGCTGTGCGATCGTCTGGCTTTTCATTATGTTATCTCTCTAGATTTTATTTCTCATTCTAGCAAGAATCTTTAAATTATACTCTTCGGACAGCAAATGCCAGCAGAAACATGTCCTTTTTTCATAAATTTTAATGCTCCTCCTAAGCCTAGATGGAGCTCCTTTTGCAGCACTTTTTCAGGGGACTTTGTTCCTGTTGTTTTAAGTTCCTTCTTTTCCCTGTTATTTTTGGGGTGATACCTCCAAAGCAAACATGCAGCATTATTTCAAAAGCTTAATCCAAATCCTTGGCAAGGACATTTTCATAATTTGATTTGCTCTTGCAGCTCCACAGTTATCGCTTCACTCCCCTGTTGGCAACACCCTTGCCTTCCCCAGGGCTCACAGCAGAGGGTCCAGAGCCGGTGTCTCTCCAGGCAGCTCCAGTTTCCTTGCACTCGCTACAGCGTGAGATCTTCCTCTCATTTCCAAACTGACAGCTGAAATCAGTTGGAGGGACTGTGCCTGCAAAAGGAGTTGAGGCAGCTTGCTCACACAGCAGCCCTTACATTTCAGGCAATGCAAAGTGAGCCTGACCACTGACTCACGAGCCCAGCTTGCAGAGCTGACAAAAAAAACCCTAACATAGAAATGAAGGTGGTGCAGCAGTCCTCAGAAAATGGACCAGGTGGGAGATGGGTTTGGAATAGGTTTTCCCTCCTTTTTTAATCATAGTTTCCAAAAAGACATTAGGAACCTAAAGGTGTCTGTGCAGGTGAGATCCCTTTTGAAGCACCTGGATAAAACCTCACAGCACATAGGATCTCTGATCTCCTCCATGAAGTTGGCAGCATTTTGCTCTAAGAGTTATATTTGCATTTAAAAGCGCTCCCTGCACCCAGTCCTCTCAAGACGAAGAGTTCTTTTTGGAGCTTCTTTGTGACCCCCATGCAAGGTGCAGCAAAGCCAGGCCTTTCTCAGGCTGTCTCCCGCTCCAGCCTCTGTGCAAAACTGTGGCTGTGCAGGATGATCCAGTCTCCCTGGGTTTATTCTTACAGCCCTGAAGTGGAGAGGATAGATCATACTTGCTGTGTTGCACCCTGCATAGTAATTGGCATCCTTGCAAAGGAGCCATGCTCACCTGGGTATCCCAGGAACACAGACCTGGATAAGGTCCTCGAATGACTAATTTGGGTCCAGGAGGTGACACAAGACACCTTAAATCATCCTCACAAAGCTTTTGGCAGGAGGTAGGTTTCCTGCCCTCTTTGTTACTCTATAGCTTTGGTCTGTGGCCGCTTCACATCCTCTGACTGCCCCCCCCAAATGCTGCCATGTCCAGGCGGTGCCAGAGGGCACTTGGATCCCAGTAGCCCAAGGATGAACACTCCCAGTTGGCCCCTTCTGAACCTGGAGGGAGTCAAGCCTGTGGAAAGTGCTGAGACTCTCCAGCTTTAGCAGGCATGTCCCACAGCATCACTCTTGGCACATGAGGTCTCCATCCCGCAGAGCAGCAACGCTGGCTGATGTAAGGAGCAGAGGAAGAGCAATGAGGCTCTCCCGGAGTGGAAAGCTGATGTCCTGCTGGGCTGTGGCTGCAATTTCAGGCCAACTCTAGCTCTTCCCCTCTGGAAGAAAACCTTTGATTTGTGTGCTACACCTTGACTTTCATCACAGGCTGCAGGTGTGGGTCCTGAACGATGCACCTACAGTCCATCATACTGCCATCCTGCACGGCATGGCGCCGCTCTGTCCTGGGGGAGCGTGTGCTGAGCCATGGAGTTATTAGCCTGCTCCCTCCATCCAGGCAGAGAAAGCCAGAAATAACCTGCAATTCTGGTCATTTTTTTTCAGAGTTGCATTTTGCAGCAGCTATCCCCATATCCCCCTCCACAGCACTCGCATTCTCCCTTAGTGCAAACCAAACCTTCCCTAGGAGTGCTTGGTCCACACATTACTCACTTTGCCACCAATTTCTCTTGTTGAACATAGGGCCTCCACAGGGAACTGTCCCCATTCTTGCCTGGGTGGCACCACACCAGGGAGGGGCTGGGCAAGAAGAAAGCCACAGAAGAGGTGTCCCTGCCCGTAGCAGGGGGTTGGAAATAGATGATCTCTAAGGTCCTTTCCAACCCAAACCATTCTATGATTCTATGAAAACTTTCACATTTTCCACCTTTTTTTTTTTTTTTTTTTTTTTTTTTTTAAGAGGGGGGTTTTACAGTGCCTAGCAGAGTCCTACAGCCATCATTGTTTTTTTCTCTGGAAACATCATTAGCAGAAGGGAAGGGTCATATTCCCATCAGAAAGGAGGGCTGAGATAGTTTTCAGCCAGATCCATTCCCAGCTCAGGTTGCTGTCCCGGCCAAGTGAACACGTGCTGGAGTGAGGATGGAGGCAGGATCAGCCCCCCATGGGAGGATGGCAGACACCCTCCATTTAGCAGCAGAGTGCGCTTCCACCAGCTTAAAGTGCAGGTGGATCCTGCTCCAGGAAGCACCAGCTGCCCCTCACAAGCAGAGGTACGTCAGGTCTGCTCAGCCCAGAACTGCTGAGCAGCAGCACAGTCATGGTGGACCCTCCATAAGGGTCACCAGATGGGGTTTTCCATTGGAAGTCCCAGAGCCATTATGTTTAACGAAGTGATAATGAATGTCTGAGACTTCAAAAGCCTTAGGAGGGGGCAGGCTCCTGTGCAGCCTGGCAGGACTCAGCATCAAGAGAGGGGACACACCTTGGCGTGTGCGAAGGACTTTCTGTGCTGCTCATTACTGAGGATTCAGACTTTAGGAGGGACCCAGCCTGACCTGCAAGAAGCCCACCCAGCTATGCTGCACCCAGATCCCACCAAGCTGAGGAGAAAGAGCAGACTTCTCTGAGATGCGCAGGCTTGATTTACAAATGCCAATTAATGTGAAATTTACTGCGCCCGTTGACAACCAGTCCCAGCGGTCAACTCCTCCCACTGTTATAAATTTACTCCTTGTCTTCAGCTTGTTCCTTCAAGCTCCACGTTAAAGCCATTGGATCTTTTTCTGACTTTTCTTCCTGATTTAAAGCATCCTGCTCTTGGAAATCTCTTCCTCAGGAACACACCTATAATCATCTCTCTTCTTTACCTTCTCTCAGAGTGGCTCAGTTGAAAGATTGAACTGGACAAGTCAGTGGCTTTTCCTGAGCCCAGCACGCTTTAAAAAACTTGCATACAGAATTGGTGTCTGGGTGTGCAACAGCATTGCCCTCCCCATCCAGCCCGGTGCTCCAGCCTGTTGCAAGGGTCGTGAACCACTTGCCACGCTCTCTGGGTTCCCAGTGCAGCTTTGCTTTCTGCTGCTCAGCCTCTGGTCCAACTGTGGTGACCACCCAATGCCCAGGTGCAGGACTCGGCATGGTTCTGGCACAGCTGCCCTGATGTGCTGGCGGTGTGTGGCAGTTCATTTCCTTCTCTGCAGAGTTCACCAGCAATTACCTTCTTTATTAATATGATTGTCTTGTAGATCAATAAGAGATAACGGGCAGCACTGGGAGAAATTCGTCCTTTGAGAGAAGAGAGCACAATAAATACACCAAAGGTTAAATCCGCAGAGCGACTGAGCAGCCACCCTGGGTACCTGAATTTAGTAGTCAGTTGTCCTGGAGATCTCAGAGCTTTGCCTGCCCAACATTTACATTTTGTCCCATGGATGGCAGGTCCTGCAGAGCCTTAACAGGACCCAGATGCTGCTGAGAGGTCTAATTTGGAGATGTAGTTATCAGGACTGCCAAACTCGGGATTCCCAGACCATCTGCCCTGCGGGTCTGGATCCATCTGACCCCGGCACAGCATAGACTCACCAGAGACTGAGATGATGGCTCTGTGGTTGTGCCCACAACAGGTCCAACGGGAGTAAAGACAGAGGAGAGACTGCTCAGGTAGGACGTGGAGCGCAGGTTGACTCCTCCCCAGGGAAATGAAGAAATCCCCTGTGGGACACCGCACCACACACTCAGGGATGCACCTTCTCATCTAACACTCATGAGAAGGAATAAACCAAACTGAGGTCCCTTGGGGAAACAGCAGGAGAAATCCATCTGGAAAATGATGCCTAAATAAAGCACAGACATCAGCCGCTTTTCTCATTGCTTGCTGCTGGAAGAGGGAGATGTCTTCCCACCCCGGGTGGGACAGCCACACATGGCTTCACCAGAAGCCTAACTCCTCCACTTCGACATGAAGGAAACCAGGACAGGGACTCCAGTAGGAATTTCACTTCATCCCAGAAAGTTCAATACTGCAGCACCCAAAACTTTAGACATGGGAGACGAGCAACACTTCTGTGCGTGGCACCAGCGGTGGAAATCCTCCCGCAATCTGCCCCTGTGAAATTAGAGCTGCATTGCCTGAGAAGAGGCAGCCCTGGGACAGGCTCACTGGGGACGCCTTGGTTTCCCCACCTTTGGAAATGAGTGGCGATTTTCCTGTCTACAGCTAATCAGCACCTGCCACTCTGCGTGAGGCCAGCCCTGCTCTGCAGAGCTGCATCTTCTTGATGATCAAAGTGCAATGCTCTGATGCTCAGAGAGGCCCAGGTGCCTCCGTGCAAGGAGCATTCCAGGGGCTCAACCATTTGAGTATTTGCTTCCATGTTTCTTCTTGGATGTTCAGACCTGAATTTGCATTTTCAAGTACCTAAGCCCCACACTTCTGCCTCTTAAGTGGAAAGTGCATGCCCGAGGATGAAAGCATGTGGGATAACAAGTGTACGCATATCACGCTGGGAGAAAAGCAGCTTCTTCATCATCTTAAGTGCTGCTTAGTGTTTGTAAGATGCTCTGACATGCCAAGAGTCAGAACCCACTGCTGGGGAAGGATGTGGATAAATCCCTGTGGCCTGTGCATCATGTCTGGACAAGTCATGCTCTCCAGCAGTCCTAGCAAATGCAAGAAGCAGGGGCAGGGCTTTCTGGTATGTTCCCAAGTGTATTCCCACAAAATAACTTCAGTCCTTCCTTCAAGAGAGGGAGGAAAGGCAAAGGAGACCCTCCCTCCCTCCTGCTGTAGGCTGTAATTTACATCAGCATCAGAGCAGCCATGGTGGGTCTTGTCCTTTCCGAGTCACTTTCCTGATCCTGTACAGTGACATTTTCCATGCGGTGGGATGGCATTTTCCCAGCTTGGGCAAATGTTTGGTGAGGTGGCAGAAAGGAAAAGATGTGCCAGGGACCAGAAGGAACTCAGTAAGAGTCTGTTGCAACTGAGAAAGCCACCGAGATAGATAAAACCAAGCCAGAGGTAAAGACCCATCCATGGGG